>NC_056723.1:1160084-1167584 GCF_018831695.1 Puntigrus tetrazona | reverse complement strand
CTGTAATATCATGTCTAATCAAATAACCCACGTCTGCCATGTGTCTCGCTGAAGAGCTGCCGCGGCTTTTGTCTCTAAAAGCATGCTGGGAAGGGCAGGCGGTTATTTTGAGTAGATGCGGAGGAAACCCAATGGATCTGGCTTTCTCTGAGAGAGCAGGGGCGTTTAATCCGGTTTCCTCGGCATAAACCCAGCTCACGGCTTCAGCATTTGTGTTCTGGATCATTCCTCCTACACGCGCTTAGCTGGAGAAAACACCGCTTCTGATCAAATTAGGAGTGAAGTTTGCACCAAAGCACTACCTATGGGGGGAAATAAAAACCCTAGAGATACTTTTAAAGACAATTAATGAACAACAGTTCAGTTGTTGGCATTTGTTATGTCACACACAAAAAAGGGGTTTGAATTAGGCATGTTATGAACTAAAATCTCTATAAAATATTTACAGCACTTATATATAATATTGTATATATATTGTAAATATTTTCTATTTAAAAAAAATTTTAAAATATTTACGACAAATTGTTTATTGTATATATATATATATATGTGTGTGTGTGTGTGTGTAAACAATTTGTCGTAAATATTTTAAAATGTTTTTTTAAATAGAAAATATTTTACATTGCAAAACCTATTTTCTTAAATAAATAAATCTTTCGTAATAGCATATATTATTTTTTTTGCGTAATATATTTTGGCCAAAAAAAGTTAACAAAAGCGATAAAATAAAAACCAGATTAATAAATGAATAAGCCGAGGCGTTTTGAAGAGCAAATGATGAGTAAAGAGTATTTCAGGCCGAGGGTGAGTTTCTAAAGGAACCGCTCCGGGTGTAAAATGAATGAAAACGACAGAGAGAGATTACGGCGGGTTTGCAGAGTGAGCGCCTTTCTAATCTTCGTGAAGAGCGAGGGCGTCCTGTTATTCTCCCGCAGCGAGCGCCGATAACAGCCTAATTAAACATGTGCGTGCGCCAGTGTGTGGAGGAAAACAGCTGACAGCAGAAACCAACAAACGCCCCGCGCTGAATGTCATCCGCAGTCGAGAGCGTCCAGGGTCACCTATATAAAGGAAGAGCTGAAATAAAGTAGAAGCACAGAAGTTAGCAAACTAAGAACGGCACTGCATTATATTCAAATACTCGCAATTCTGAGGAATAGAGTCGACCGACATGAACGTTTTTGTTTGCATAATATATTTGTGTGTACTATATATGTATATATAGACACATACAGCATATATTATATAATAAAATATTTAAATGCATTTATATTTAATATTTTATATTTATATATATATATATATATAATATGTAATAAAATATATATATATATACATACAGCATATATTATATAATAAAATATTTAAATGCATTTATATTTAATATTTTATATATATATATATAACAAAAATATATAAAACATACAGCATATATTATATAATAAATATTTAAATGCATTTATATTTAATATTTTTATATATATATATATATATAACAAAATATATATAAAACATACAGCATATATGTTATATAATAAAATATTTAAATACATTTATATTTAATATTTTATATATATATATATATATATATAAAAAAAATATATAAAACATACAGCATATATTATATAATAAAATATTTAAATGCATTTATATTTAATATATATATATATATAAAACATACAGCATATATTATATAATAAATATTTAAATGCATTTATATTTTATATATATAACAAAAAATATATATAAAACATACAGCATATATGTTATATAATAAAATATTTAAATACAGTTATATTTAATATTTTATATATATATAACAAAAATATATATAAATATATATAAAACATACAGCATATATTATATAATAAATAAATGCATTTATATTTAATATATATAAAACAAAATAAAAAAACATATATATATATATATATATATATATATAATAAAAAAAAATTAAAAAAATCCTTAAATATATACATGCACACGTTTGTCTTTATATATGCAAAATAAATATACACAGTACACCAGATATTATGTAAACTAAACCATTTATACCGGCTGTGATTGATCGTTGGACAGCGCTAATATATTTAACAGGCTGTGTTTGATGAAACCCAGTCAAGCAGAGCATGTCTCCGGCTCCCCTGGCCTTCGTCTTATCTGTAATGATCTCTGATAGTGAACCTTCCTTTAAGAAGAGCGATACGCATCTACAGTAATCTAATACGCCACGACGAGCCGTGTATGTAATGGCACGAGTCCGTCGATATCTGCTCAGACCAGCAGACAGAGCACAGACACGTCTGGTAGGATCATATACACGCAAGCAGCAAAGAAATGTCGTTAAATGCATATAGCCTTTTTTTAAGAAGACATTTATGAAATAACTTCATGCAACGCAATCTTTACTTAAATGATAATTCTGACCCATGCAGTGTTTTTACGCATGTGCTCTCCATATATGATGACAAATACGGTTTTAACGATCCAAACATTCAAAAAAAAGTACCTTATTTACCCCAAAGGTGTCTTAAAGATGTGTAAAGGTACAGATTAGTCCCTTTTTATTCTAAAAAGTGAACGAGACAAATAAACAAAAACAATTGTCTCTGTTTATGTATTGAACAACATAGTCGCTCAAGACAACAAAAATGCATGGGTTTTTTTTTCTCAAAGAAACTTCTAGGTCTTCTGCAGATTGGCATTTAAACTGAAATGTCATGGTCAGCTGCCGAATGTAACCGAGCTTCCTGTTTGTGTGCTGCAGTACTGGAGAGACCACTACCTGCGGTGGAACACGAGCGATTATCCCGGCGTGAACACGGTCCGCTTCCCAGACTCCCTCATCTGGAGACCCGACATCCTGCTGTATAACAGGTACAGATTCGTTTATTCATTGTTTGGCAAAACATTTTGCACACTCTTTGGCGCGGAGCGTCCGTCGACTCTTAACGGATGCCAATGAATTTTTACAGTGTTGTTTAATAACGTCGTTCGTTTTTAACGTTATTTAATGATTGCTTTAAAGGAACAGTTCGCCCTGAAAATGAGACGTTTGCTGAAAATGCATTCACCTTCAGGCCCCAAAAGATGTAGATGAGTTTGTTTCTTCATCAGGTTTGCTCACCAATGGAAGTGAATGGGTGCCGTGAGACTGAGAGTCCATAACCGCCGTAATCCACACCGCTCTGGTTTAATCTTCTTATACTCACTTTATTGTGACGTTTTTATCAGCTGTTCGGACTCTCATTCTGACGGCACCCATTCACTTCCATTGGTCAGCAAGTGATGCTACATTTCTCCAAACTTGATGAAGAAACAACTCATCTTGGATGAAGGACATCATTAAGAAATTATTTCTTTACGAGAACTCGGTGAAGAGTGAGAGATTTTTTTGTTTAGTAAATGATCCGTTCGTTTTAAAGCAGCTGCATTTATTGTCAACACTGCTCATTTATTTTGACCCTCACATTTTTTTTTGCACTGCCCGCTGGAGCTATTTCTTCACAAAATAAATCTTGCATATCCTCTCAAAAACATTAATACGTAAATTTAACATTTATATATTTGCATGGCATAGGCAGTTTCATCCAGATGGGTTACACCGTTTCAACACAAGCTAATAAATTTAATGTGATGCATCGGATCAGGTCCGATTTCTCGAATAAAACCAATAAAATTAATGCATTTTAATACAGAACAACTAAGTTTATTTATTTGTCATTGAATGGCATTCGTTTCGCTGTCGTACTTTTTAACTAAATGTTAAATATTGCATTGTTCCACAGCTAGTCATATTTTAACCATCTTTATACCATTTGTAAAATTAATATTTTGATGTTTTTATGGGTTTTTTTACTGTGTAAAATAAGCTACAGTTTTAGTAATTTTGTTGCATTTGTCTTTATGTATTTATTATTATTTAAAGTGTGTGTATTAATATTTAGTATATAATATTTAATGTTTTTGGATATCTGTGTGTGTGTCTATATATATATATATATATATATATATATATATATATATATATATATTTATATTTAAGTTTTAGTGTAATGTTTTGGGGTTCATTTATGGTTTTGGTTTTGCTTAACTATAATATCCTTGATTATTTAAACAACCTTATTTGTTTTTAACAATTGATTTTCATTTAGTTTAAGTTGCTAAATAACTAAAATCAAATCAAAATAAATCTAAACGAAAAATAGACATATTTGAAATCTTAAAATACTGCAAAGTTGCTTAAATTGTTACTAAATGGTAAAATATTAAAATAAAATCTGATTAAATAGAAAATATGAATGTAAATATAATATTTGAGCGGGGCAGCAGTGACCAATCTGCATCTTTTATTATTTATTTTTGATTATTTTTATTATTTTTTATTTTACTTTTATTATTATTTTATTTGTTCGTGGTTTGTTTTCAGTGTATTATAGCTGGTTATGCGATACATAAATGTGTTTTTGAGGGTGGGGTTTACACACATGGAAAGCTTCTGTTTTCTGTGAGGTCGCTGGATGTGATTACCCAGCATGCACTGCGCCGGTCTTGCAGAAGTTCTGCTCATCATCTCTCAGAGCGTGTCGGAGAGTTAGTCTCTCAGCGTGTCATCTTCAGCAGTTTTGTGGCGTCTTAAATCACCGTGATTTAGTCGTCTGACTGGGCCGCTGCTTTATAGAGCTGTTTGTCTGGAGCTGCAGAGCTCGTGTCACACACTACAGTCATGAGGTGACGCTCTCAGGACTCTCTCTTTCTGACTGCTCTGTTTCTTTCAGTGCTGATGAGAGGTTCGATGCCACATTTCACACAAACGTGCTGATCAACTCTTCAGGATACTGTCAGTACCTGCCACCAGGTAAACACCTGCATCTATATCTATCTATCTGTCTATCTATCTATCTATCTATCTATCTATCTATCTGTCTCTCTGTCTATCTATCTATCTGTCTGTCTATCTATCTATCTGTCTATCTATCTATGTTCTGTCTATCTATCTATGTTCTATCTATCTATCTATTTGTATATCTATGTTCTATCTATCTATGTTCTAGCTATCTATCTATGTTATATCTATCTATCTATGTTCTATCTATCTATGTTCTAGCTATCTATCTATGTTATATCTATCTATCTATGTTCTATCTATCTATCTATCTATCTGTCTGTTTATCTATCTATATATCTATCTATTCATCTATCTATCATTTCATTTATTATCTATCTATCTATGTTCTATCTATCTATCTATTTGTCTATCTATGTTCTATCTATCTATGTTATATCTATCTATCTATGTTCTATCTATCTATGTTCTATCTGTCTGTTTATCTATCTATATATCTATATATATCTATCTATTCATCTATCTATCATTTCATTTATTATCTATCTATCTATTCAACTATTCAAATAAATTAATAAAATAAATTAATAATTTATATATATATATATATATATATATATATATATATATATATATATATATATATATATATATATATATATATATCAGCAAAATAAACTTACAAATGTTATCTAATCAAGATCACAATGTAATTTTAAAAAGAAAAACAAATTAACTACTAAAAAATATATGTGTGTATATATATATATATATTTCTGTTTTACTTTAGTTTTAGTTATTATTAATATATAGTTTTCAGTATTAATATTAGTACTTAACCTTAAACTGATCAGTTTCAGTTTATATATATTTTAGTGTTATTATTAATGTATTTTCTTCAGCTAAGTTAATCATATTTGTGGTGTAAGTTAATAATGAGAAGGGTATGCTGTCTCTTCAGTGGTTTAAACGCTCTGAGAGGATAGACACTGATTTATTTCGTATCGCTCTGGTCGGGGCTCAGGGTGACCTGGACTCACCTGTCACCTGCTGAACACACACACACTCACACACACACACACTGTCTGACAGCGATCGATACACACACCCGACGGGCGGAGAGCTCAGAAACAGGCATGATGGGATTTATGTAAATCAGCAGGCGCTGAGTGATCCGGGTTCCCATGAGGCCGTGCGGAGCGGTTTATTATGGGATGGCCGTGGACACTGACAGAAGTTTGTGTTCAGAGGGACTCTTTCCTCCAGTTCAGGTCCAGGGAATCTTTTAGGGATACTTTCTGAACTTTGTGTTTCATTTGTTTGTTTGTTTTCTCTTCTGTTCTGTTTGATTCTTTTTGGTTTTGTTGTGGTTGATTCTGTTTGATCATGTTTTATTTGTTTGTTTGTTTGTTTTGATTCCGTTTTTTTGGCTTTGATTTCTGTTTTTATTCAGATTTTGTTTGATTTTGATTCTGTTCTGTTTTATTCTTTTGTGTTTGATTCTATTTGATTCTGTTCTGTTTATTAGTTTTTTAACGTTCTCTTTGATGCATTTGTTTTTGATTCTGTTCTGATTTAGTTTTTTTTGTTAGATTTCTGTTTTTATTCAGATTTAGTTTGATTCTATTTGATTCTGTTTAGTGTTTTAGTTGTTTTTATAACTCTGTTTGATCACATTTGATTCTGTTTTGTTTATTTGTTTTTTAATGTTCTCTTTCATGCATTCGTTTTTGATTTTGTTGTGCTGGATTCAGTTCATGTTTTATTTGTTTTTGATTCTGTTCTGGGTTTTTTTTGTGGATAGATTTCTGTTTTTATTCAGATTTAGTTTTGATTCGGCTTTGTTCGATTTTGATTCTGTTCTGTTTGATTCTATTTGATTCTGTTTAGTGTTTTTGATTCTTTTTGATTTGGTTGTGGTTGATTCTGTCTGTCCTTTATTTATGTTCTGTTTGATTGATTCTATTGCATTCTTTTCTGTTCGATTTTTATTTGAGTCTGTTCCGATGCATATGCTTTTGTTTCGGTTGTTTGTCGTTCATTCCTTCTGAATCTTTTATTCTGTTGTCGTGTTTGATTTGAGAGAAGGTGTCTGTGTTGTTAAGGCATCTTTAAGAGCACGTGCTACATCGATGTGCGCTGGTTCCCGTTCGATGTCCAGCGCTGTGATCTGAAGTTCGGCTCGTGGACGTATGGAGGATGGTCTCTGGACCTGCAGATGATGGAGGCTGATATCACGGGATACATCGCTAACGGGGAATGGGACCTGGTCGGTAGGTCTTACACACGCCACAGTGATGTATGATACTGTGCTCCCGTATGATGAATAGAATCAATCAATCAATCAATCAATCATTTTTATTTATATAGCGCTTTTAACAACACAGGTTGCATCAAAGCACTGTACAGTATAATGACAGGGATATATAGTGACTTGAACAATTTCTTATTAAATGCAGAGACGGTTCTGTAGTCAATTCAACGATAGTCACTAGAAGTTAAGTGTCCCCAACCAAGCAAGCCAGAGGCGACAGCGGCAAGGAAACAAAACCCCATGCATACAGAATGGAGAAAAAAAAAACCTTGGGAGAAACCAGACTCAGTTGGGGTCAGTTCTCCTCTGACCGGACACCCAGCACTTAACCTCCAGT
>NC_056723.1:1145084-1150084 GCF_018831695.1 Puntigrus tetrazona | reverse complement strand
TATTTATTTATTGCTTTTTAGTAATTGTTTTGTTTTTGTTTCATACACTTTTTGTATGTTTAATGCGTCGCATTTGTTGAAGCTTTATTTAGTTTTTAATTTCATACATTTATGAATATATTTCTAATTATGTATTTTTCATTTTTGCTACATTGCCTAAGCTTTTTTTTTTTTTTATTTCAGGTCAAATTTCAAACTAATCACGAAGCACAGTAGTCTTTTTAGTATGTTTATTTTAAATCTAATTTCTTTATTATTTTTGTATTTTTACACCTAGTATTTTGTTTTTTTCTTACGCGCTATTTATGTATTTAATTGAGTAATTTTTAATAGAAAAGCTTTACGTTACCAAAGCAAGAAAACCTTTTTTTGTTTGCTTTAATTTTTAACGATAATAAGAATTGAGTTTTTACACGTATTTTGCATTAATCTATTTATTTATTCCTTCATTTATTTGTAAATGTAATTTTTCTTGTTGTTCAGTATTTTTTTAATTTTTTATTTACATTAATAATATATTTATATTTTTAATTCTGGGTGTATTGTTCATTTCAGATACAAAAGTTTTACATAAAGCATTTGTTTTATTCATTTATGCATTCATTTGTTTATTTATTTGTAAAATAATTATATGTCATTTTATTACCTTTATAGTGTATTTATATTGATGCTAAACAATTAATCCTTCTGTGTTTATTTATTATGCATATATAAGAACAGGCACAATCAGTATATATTTAGAATTTTTATATATATATATATATATATATATATATATATATATATATATATTAATATATTTATATTATTAGGCTTTATATTCTACATAAATATATTTAATATACAAACATGACATGTTTTCCTAATATATATATATATATATATATATAATAAATACACACTCATATATTATGTAAACAATATGGATGTGATTCATTTGCACTAATTTCCTTTTTTTTTTATTTATACAAAACGCTTTACATTTCGAACACCTTTATTTTATTTGTATTTTTTTTTATTATTTAGCCTTTTTTTAAATCTCATGCACAGTTGGCCTGTGTCTAAGCGTGTATTAAGTGTGGCCGGACGCCTGTGTTCCCGCTCCAGACGCGCGTGCTCCTGCTGAACTGGTGCGCCTGGTTTCTGCGCATGCGCCGGCCCGGAGAGGAGCGCGTCCGCCCGGCCTGCCACCACAAGCCTCCTCGGCGCGGGAGCGTGTCCAGCGTGGAGCTGTCCGTCAGCCGCGGCCCGCCGCAGCCCGGCAACATGCTGTACATCGGCTACGCCTCCTCCCACGACGCGCACGGCATCCTCTGCGGAAGAATCGTGGCCTCCGCCGAGGAGGACGTGCTGTTGCCGGGGGCGACCGCGCCCTCGCTCGGGGGCGGGGCCGGGATCGGGGGGCGGGGCCGTGGCGCCGGCGTGGGCGGGGCTTTGGAGCCGGAGCTGGCTAAGATTCTGGAGGAGGTGCGGTACATCGCTAAGAGGTTTCGCGACCAGGACGAGGACGAGAGCGTGTGCAACGAGTGGAAGTTCGCGGCGGCGGTGATCGATCGCTTGTGTCTGATGGCCTTCTCGATATTCACCATCCTCTGCACCATCGGTATCCTCATGTCGGCGCCAAACTTCGTAGAAGCCATTTCCAAAGACTTCTTCACCTGACAGACTTCGCCGTGAACGTCGCTCAGAATCGCTGAGAAACATGCCAGGGCTGAGCGATATATATATATATATATATATCCAATGCACTACTTTATTTGTCTACGATTTATTTACTTTCGAAACAGGGCTGCACAAAGTATACGATTAATCACATAAACGTTCGTTACATATTTAGACAGTACGCCAACATTAATCGCCATTTATCGTTTCGCGGCCCTGCTTCGAAACAGTTTTCGCACACAAATTGTCATTAAATTTCATTAATAGTCACAAAGAAAAGGCTTCGAATTAAGTTTAAAGTCAAAAAAAATGAAAATGTAGCCTACTGCAGATATTTATTTATCTTTTGCACAGTTTCTAAAAACTAATTTTTACAGTGTAGCATTTTTTTAGGTAAACAGTCACCTTTATTTATTTTTTGGATGAGTTTGAATCATTCGAAATTATCAGTTCATTTTATCCCGTGTGGTATTTTACGCTTTTAGTAAAACATTTTTAGTTATATCGTTTAATATTTATTATACGGTGCGTTTGCATTCATAAAACTATTGTAAACCGTTCTGTTGATTAAAAGAAAAGTGAAATTAAATAAAACTTCGAAGTTGCCAATTTGCCTCGGCAACTAAAATGTAATAAATTAAACATAAATAGTAATATTTGACGGAAATGGCAATAATAAAAGTGTCAAAATGCATATAAAAACTAATGATGAGGAGAAAATTTAAAAAAAATAAAATTCGAAAACTAAAAGGATACAAATGAAATAATTTTAAATATGTTTTGTATCTACTGTATATTGCTCGGCTCTAATTATTCGAGGTCATTAAACTCAGATCGTTGTACAGTTAATGAGGTTTTAATTGTGACGTGTGTGTTTAGGTGAGTTTTAGTTAGTTGTGTTTCGCGTCCAGTCACCTGAAAATGCTCTTTTAATTATTTTCTAAATTAATACAGCTTTTTCCCTACAAATTCTATTGTCAACATAATAATCAACACAACATAGCAAGTTCCTCGTGTTCAAGTGAAAAATGTGCTTGTTTTTCAAGTGTTTCGCGTCACTTGCTCACCAGTGGAAGTGAATGGGTGCCGTCGGGATGAGAGCCCGAACAATAATAAAAACATCGCAATAATACACAGCGCTCCCGTCTATCAGTTAACATGAAATAAAAAAAGCTGCGTGTTTGTAAGAAATAAAAGTTAACTCTTGTTTTCGACTAAAAAACATACGTTTACAATAACGCTCATGTTCATGTATATATTTTATATATATATATATACATATATATATTTTTTTTTTTGTTATGTAGGAGTGCCGTGGATTATTGTGATGTTTTTATCAGCTGTTTGGACTCTCATTCTGACGGCACCCATTCACATCCATCGGAGAGTAAGCAATGCAAGGCTCCATGTCTCACGATCTCATCCGCCTCTTGAACGGCTTGAGGACCCGTCTTTTTTTGTTTATCAAAACACCTGCGGGTGGTTTCTTTGGTGGTTCGTGTGAGGAGCGGACTGAAACGATGCACGCATAGCCGTTCTCCATTTGGAGGAGATCCAGAGGAAACCTGCCAGACCGAGCCGCTACGGCCTTCTGTTCTCCCAGATAAACGGCTCCTTCGGTTCTCGTCCTGCTCGTTCCTGGCTCCATGGACCCGCTGGAGAAGACACACAGATTTTAGGAAAGCCTTTCCCAAGCAAGCGCCGCGTCGAGCTGGACAACGCTTTAGTGCTCGGAAGAATAATTGTCGCTTAACTAAGTCGTTAAATTTGCCTTACCGTGGATTTTAAGACCCGCTTTTCCAGGTAAATATAGTTCCTATAAATATAGCGGCCTCCCACATCAAACCCGTTCTGAAGATCTGAAAATCGATTGGTCGGAAAAGCAGCCGAACGCTAGCTTTCTTTAACCTCGCTCCACGTTTGGGCGGTTTTTCATTTCGTTACAACGGAGCGGAGCTCAACTAGGAACATGGATAAAGGTTTTTTTCCAGCAAGGACGCATTCAATCGATCGAACGTCACGTTTCGAACCTCCTACTCGGCCCTGAAGAATTCAACACGTCACCGTTTCCACAAAAGCATCGAGCAGCACAGCGGTTTACCACAAATTTGAAGGATTTCTAGAGGACGGTGTTGCTGAAAAGTCCGCTTTGATCGCTGGAATAAATGACATTTTACAGAAAACAGCCGCTCTGAATCTCAGTAATATTTCACAGTTTGTACTGTGTTTTTGATCAAATAAATGCAGCCTTGAGCAGAAGAGACATTGAAAAAATCACATGGGATATATATAGTGTTACATATTAAATTAATAACTATTATAATTCAAATGTGAAGATATAATACAATGTTACAGCTTTTCAATAGTTTGTTGCAGATGTCATGTTTTTTTATTTCTTTTTTCAACACATATTTGTATTATTTTTTTTGTGAGTTTTATACACACACACACACACATATATATAGACATTAAAAAAATTATAAAATGAAGAAAAGCAAAATGGCTTCTTTTAAAAAAATATCACAATTCACAAAAAATATTCTAAATAATAAAATCAAAATATTACTCAAAATGTTTTTAATTTAAAATATATTAGATAGTCTTTAAAAAAAACTAACTGAAAAAAAAAGACCCACAGCAAAATTGTTATAACTTTAACTAAAATGGAGACAAAAAACTATAAGCAGAAATGAAATGAAATCTACTTTAAAATGTATTTTTAGTTCTCTTCAAATAAATGCTTTAGCGTCACGTGCCTCCTGAGCAATAAAACAAGGCCAAACTTCAACGAATAAAAAAGTGTCTGAATAATAGATACGGGTGAATATTCTGTCTTCATCAGACCCTACAAGCAGCGATATCTAGGTCTGTTCACTTCCGGTCTTCATCAGGCGGGAAGAGAGCGCCATCCGGTGGATGATGGCTGATCTACATCTAGTCTTACGATGACAAAGATGTTTCAAGAGATGAACGTCTCAATTATGTGTCTACGTAATATACTATAAAGACAGATGTTAAGTTCCCGCCTTATTTTTAAACGCGAGCGCGGTGTTTATGTGCGCGACTTCCGGTCTCATTCCGCTTGTTTTTTATTGTGCGTAAGTCCGTTATGCCGTTTTATACAGAAACTGGTGTTTGTTAGCACATCATTTTCATTTATATTAATATTTATTTGTAGCCCGTATAATTTTGCGGTCACTTTATTCCAGTGCCTTACAGCGGCCACCGGAAGTCGCGAACATTCGCGGTAAATAGCTTACTTCCGCGTTGCAAAATAGGACGCCTTTCTTAAACTCTAGGAGACGCAACAAACTAATAATTCAGACTACTTTGACCAC
>NC_056723.1:1137584-1140084 GCF_018831695.1 Puntigrus tetrazona | reverse complement strand
TATTGTGAAATATGGCTCTTTTTTAAACAGTAATTCATATTTCAGAGTAGATCAATCTCTCCACAGAGGCGTGTTTTATCACAAAAGGCCGTAAACTGATGGTCGGACTGCAGCTGGTTTGGATTCAGCTGACGCCTGATTGCTTGGAATGGCTGAATAAAGCAAGTTAGCGTAAATTCAATTCGTGAACTGACCGTTGCTCTTCCTGAATAGGCCTAATTGAAACGGAATTGATCTGGAGGCCGGTGAGTATCGACAGACAGCGAGGTGGATGTGGTTCCCGATCCTCTGATGTCCACCAGATGGAGTCATCCCCTCGTCTGGTGATCTGAAGGCGAGCGGCCATGTTTCACGGGTCAGTAAAGTGTCCCTGAGAAAAGCAACGCTGCATTTCGACAGACATCTGCTCGGCAGACAGTGCGCGAATGTGGCGTTTAAAGGAAAGCATTCGAGGCGTTTCTGGCCGCGTTGTTCGTTAAAACGGCTGCAAGGGAAAACACTCGAGTCAAGTCGCATGCGGCCTGTTCGAAAGAAGCTTGACTTTAACAAACAGGAAAACAAAAATTCAGAAATTCAGCCGATCTGAATAATTAATAAACAATCGCAAGAACGTTTTTTGACATTTTTTCTGGCTAGTTCACATCTCAAAGTTGGACCTTTTTCTCACGGTTTTTAGTTCAAACTCTTTTTCTGTCTGCTCTGAGTTTAAGTCTTGTAATTTTCAGTCTTAGACTTCTGACCTCTTTCCCACATTTCCAAGATTAAATCACACAATTGAGGCTTAAAATAAACGTAAAATAAAGAAGTTTAACTCGTTTTGGCAAGGCAGCATTGCATGTATTCATCAAGGTCAAGATAATCCCAGAATGCATTGCTAGATGGTAGACACCTTTACCGGAATTAAATGAACTGAAACGCTGCATGTGTGTCTACATTCATGGTAATTATAGCATTGTGGCACTGGGTGTCTTAGCAATAAGCAAACTTTATTCTGATCAGAGTGTCTCGTGCAGAGCTGCATTGAGTTTCTGTCCCTGCAGAGTGTTTTTAGATCACTCACTTTTGAGGCTTTATTTCAGTTCAGATGCTGCCTTAGAAACCACTTTTGTAGATTTTGGAACAGAGCCTTTCTTTTTCTTCCTCAGACTCTTTGTTTTTTCCCTTTTCGTAAAATCAATTGTTAGGTTACTCCAGCTTCTGCTCCTGTGTGTGTGTGTGTGTGTGTGTGTGTGTGTGTGTGTGTGTGTCTGTGTGTGTGTGTGTGTGTGTGTGTGTGTGTGTGTGTGTGTGTGTGTGTGTGTGTGTGTGTGTGTGTGTGTGTGTGTGTGTGCGCGCTGGCGAATAAGCTGATAATTCATCCCGAGAACAGAGAACTTTGGGCTCAGCTCACCTAGCAACCACCCTGAACACCCTAGCAGTGCCTTTGCCACAACCTTGAACACCCTAGCAACCACTTTAAACACCCTAGCAATGCCCTGGCAACCAATAAAGTAACTCACTAGCAACCACTATTATCTCCCACCAACAACTAAGCAATCAGCCGCAACACTCAAGAAATGCCCCAGCAGCCATTCACAACACCCTAGCAACCAACATGAAAACCATAGCAACTGCCATCAACACCCTAGCAATGGCCATGCAACTGCCATGAATATCTTAGCAACAGCCTACTACATCAGTACCTGAGGACCATAGCAACTGCCGTGAACACCCTAGTAATGCTATATCTACAGCGATAAACACCCTAATAATGGCCATTAATTCCTTTCCTAGAAACCAACATAAGCATCAACACCCTAGCAATCACCCATAACATCCTACCAACCAACATTTAAACCATAATGCAACAACTACCCTATTTACCACCACAAACTTCTTAGCAATTCCCTAGTAACCACTGTGTACACACTCACAACCAAAATGAACAGTGTAGCAACTACCCACAACACCCTAGCAACCATCATGAACACCCTAGGAACATTATTAACACCCTAGTAATGCCATAGCGCTATCCTATAAACACCCTAGAAATCACTATTAACACCCTAGCAACCACAAATAAGACCCTACTAACTAACATGTAAACCATATGAATGCAAAAGCAATCGCCATGAACACCATAGCAATACCCTAGCAACCACCACAAACGTTTTAGCAGTGCCCTAGCAACCACTAGGTATACCCTAGCAACTAACCATCCATAATATCCTAGCATCAGTTACTCTAGAAACTGACACAAACATCTTTGCAATGCCTTAGAAACCACTATGATCACTCTAGCAATGCCCAAGCAACCAAATGTCTTAGCAGTGCCCTAGCAACTGCTATGTTTACCCTAGAATCACCTATAACATCCTAGCAACCACTACCCTAGCAACACCCTAGTAATTGGCGTGAGCATATTAGTAATGCCCTAGAAACCACTATTTTCACTCTAGCAATGCCCTAGCAACCACCCACAACACCCTAGCAACCACCACAATAGTCTTAGCAATGCCCT
>NC_056723.1:1125084-1130084 GCF_018831695.1 Puntigrus tetrazona | reverse complement strand
CTGAGTTTAATGATATCTGCATCGCTGGTAGAAGATTACTCTCATTTGTGTTGGTCTTTATGGAAATGATCTGTCTGTGTTTTTTTTTAATAGATCATCCGCACAACTTTTTATTCTAATCAGCACTTTTGTGGGATTTATATGTAACTGATTAAATCTGCCGTTGCTCAACTCTTGAAAGCTACGTCTTCTCTGATCATTTTAACCATTCTTCTGAATTCTGAGCTTATTTTTTTGCAATTTCAACTTCTTTTTTTTTTACAATTCAAAGTTTACATCTTGCATTTTTAATTTTTTTTATCTTCTGAATTCAGTTTACATCTCACATCTCTTACTTTTCTTGAATTCTCTATATATATATATATATATATATATATATATATTTTTTTTTTTTTTTTTGTTGCAATTTTTGCTTTGCAGTTTTTACTTTTTGTAACTTTTTTCTCTCTGAATTTTTATAGTTTACATCTCACATTTTTACTGGAATTCTCTCTCTCTCTCTCTCTCTCTCTCTCTCTCTATATATATATATATATATATATATATATATATATATATATTTTTATTTATTTTTTTGCTGTTTTTACTTTTTATTTATAAATAAAATTACTCATTAATTTATATTTTTATAGTTTACATCTCACATTTTTACTTTTTCTTGGAATTCTCAGTATATATATATATATATATATATATATATATATATATATATATATATATATATATATATATATAATTTATTTATTTATTTATTTGTTGTTTTTTTACTTTTTATTTATAAATAAAGTTACTTATTAATTTATATTTTTATAGTTTACATCTCACATTTTTACTTTCCCTCGAAAGTGTTTTCTCCAATTATAACTCTTTCTGCAATTTGAAGTATATATATATATATATATATATATATATATATATATATATATATATATATATCTCAAAATGTCCTCGTAATTCTACTTTTTTCCCCACAACTGAAACTTTACATCTCATTATTGTCTCCATTTCTCTAAATTCATATTTTATATCTTGCAATTCCGACGCTTTTCAGTCAAAGTTCACGTCTTGCGTCTTTTACTTCTTCTCCCGAGACTTTCCTCCATATTTTAGAAGTTGACGTCTAGCAGAGTTTTCCTTTTTTCAGTTCAGGTCATATACTCCTGCCGCTTTGCATTTCAAGTTTACACCTGCCGATTTTTACTAGTCTCCAAATGCAGTAAAAATTTCAGTAAAAATTGCCATTCACTTTTCCAAACTGCCTATTCTAAGCTTTCTACTCTTTCCTATCTACAACATCCAAACTCAAAAAATATCTGCATGCAATATGGATCTCAAAAACCCATCTGAACACGAACTTTTATCTCTACTTTACTTTTATCTCTACTTCCGACCGGTCAGCTAGTTTTCCGGCTGGCTCTTAATGTGCAGCCAAGCCATCTCTAATACATTGAGGATGCGTATCAGATGAGTAGAAGTCGATTTAGAGTTAAGCGTGCAGTAATACGAGTTTTATTCTCAGAGCGGTGTGTGTTGACGTGCTGGTGTTGGCTCGAGCGCTGGAAGTGTTTTTACTGTTCTGGGGAAACACGGCCGACTTTAACGAGCCTTGCGAGGCGTGTTGTGGAAAAAACACTTTTATTACGCCAAACTTCCATCTCCTCGATCCCTCGAGCTCCACGCGGTCCTGCCAGGAGTCCTGCAGCAAATAGAAACAATTACTGAAACAACATGAATCACAGAGATCTGCATCCGTCGAAAACGGAAAACAACGCAATATTCTGTACCTTATCGTGTCTTTTTAAAGTGTTTCTGTGCGTCTACGGGAAGCCAATCGAAGGCAGCTTCTATTTAGGTAAAGACAGACGTTTTAAAGGATAAAGCAACAAAAAAAAACCTCCTTTAAAGTCAGAATAATGAGGAAAACGTCGGAGAAACGTCGGAACGGTGAGATAAAAAGTCGCAGTTGGGAAACGTGAAGTTAGAGTAAAAGTGAACTGTGAGAAAAAAAATAGAGAAATATTATTTATTTTTATAATTATATTTATAATATAATATAAATATAATATAATTATCTTTTTGGTTTTTAATTCTGTGACGGAAACCAAAAAAAAAAGAAAAGTTGAGGGATATTAAGACATAAACGTTCAATTCTAAAAGAAATAAATTCCCCAAGAAGTGTTCTTCATGTAAGCTAATGTCGTTAAAAACAACGCTCCACTTTTTTTTAAGAAATAGATCCATTCTCCAACTTAGTTATTAATTCATCCGGGTCCGGCGATAGCGCTTTTAGCGTAGCTTAGCATAGATCATTGAATCCGATTAGACCGGTAGCATCGCCTTCAAAAAACGACCGAAGAGTTCCGATATCTTTCCTGTTTAAAACTCGACTCTTTTGTGGTTATACGTGCGCTAAAACCGGCGGAAAACGAAAAGTTGTGGTTTTTCTAGACCGACAGGATTAGGGACTATACTCTCATTCCGGCGTAACAATGTGAAAAATATATCACTGCGCCTAGAAAGTCGCAACTTGTCATTTTTTTACGCCGCCATTTTTCCCAGCACACGATATAACTACAGAAGAGTCAAGTTTTAAACAAATCTAATCGGACTCAGTGATCTATGCTAAGCTACGCTAAAAGCGCTATCGGTAAAAAAACGGTAAAACTCATAACTTATCGTAAAGTGTAACTATTATTTTATTCCATGGCAAAAAAAAAAGAACTGCAAGGCGTAAACTCTCAATCGTGAGATAAGAACGTCAGGATTGCGTGAAATAATCGCAATTGTGAATTAAATTTTTTTACTTATTTTTTTAATTTTTTATCAATTACTCTAACAATTTTTCACTCGTCCTACAGGGTCGTGCATTTTAATCGGTTTAATATGTGTGTGTTATTTAATTTTTTACTATTTAATTTAATTGAACGTTTTCCCAGCATGCATTGCGAACGCGTCCGGTTTTGCGATCGCAGACATTGCGAGTCACGGTCGGTCTCAGACACACACACACACACACACACACACACACACACACACACACACACAGTGTTCAGTGTGTGTTATCTCTCGTCTGGGACGATGCTGAAGGTCAGCTGGATAAAAGCCTCTGGGAAAATGAACAAGGCTCAGCGTGAACATGATCCTCCGCTCGCTAGCTCTGAGGTTCAGCAGGTTTAGCTGACGCTAACATGATGCAACACTCAACACGGCTTTCAACTTCACGTCTGAGTCTCACAGTCGGTACACAATATAGTCAGGAGCCAAAATAAAATGATGTAGTAACTAAGTAAATAGTCAGGTAATACTTAATCTTATTTTGAAGGATTGATTAGAATTATTACTATTTTATTTCCATCTTTTTGTTCTTTAATGCATGAATCCACTTTATTATACACCTTTTATTTCATTTTAGTTGTTTTTTGTTTTATTATTTTTTTAATTCATCCTCTTTTTACTTATCTATCCATATTTTACTTTTTGTTAATGTATCCCATTTTTATTATTATTAATACATTTTTTACCATTTCTTATTGCTATAATCTTATTGTGAATAACTGTATTTATTTCCATCCATTTTATTTTATTATTTTTTAAATTCATCCGCTTTTTACTTATCTGTATCCATATTTTACTTTTTATTAATGTATCCCATTTTTTTTTTACCATTTCGTATTGCTTTAGTCTTATTGTGAATAATCCATAATAATAATAATTGTGTTTATTTGCATCCATTTTATTCTTTTCATTTTTATTTTTTTTAATTCATCTGCTTTTTACTTATCTATCCATATTTTACTTTTTATTAAGTATCCCATTTTTATTATTATTATTATTATTATTTTTTTTTTACCATTTCTTATTGCTATAGTCTTATTGTGAATAATCCGTAATAATAATTGTATTTATTTCCATCCATTTTATTTTATAATTTTTTTATTCATCCGCTTTTTACTTATCTATCCATATTTTACTTTTTATTAATGTTTCCCATTTTTATTATTATTCTTTTTTTATTGCTATAGTCTTATTGTGAATAATTTATTATATTTTATACATTTAATTTAATTTATTTTACTATGCTTCTTTTTTATTTTATTTTATCATGTATTTCAAGTGTATTATTTATTAAACTATTTATTTAATTGACATCATCCATTTAAATGTACGCTAAACAGATGAAACTCTTGTGAATATCCCCTTTCGCTGGAAAATGCAGTCATGGAGGTGAAATCAGTTTCAAGCGACGTTTAACGCTGACTTGTTTGTATCAGAATTGACTTTTTCTGTAAGTTTATCCCGTAGCGTTGGTTATGTATTCATGCTTCCTCTATGAGTTTGGACAGGCTGTAAATGGTAATCTTTCTGAGGATGTACCTGAGAAAACCTTCTCTCTCTGCGGCGCTCGCCGTTATTTATTCATGAGACTCTCTCTCCGTATTCGTGCTCCGAGTCCAAGGTTATCTGTGAAGTGTGAGGGAATTCAGCTGAAATATGAACACGCCGTTACGATCTTGATGGGTTTCTGATAAACGTATGCTGTTCTAACCTTAAAATCTACTGCAACCTGCTTTCAGAACACGGCTTATTTCTGTGTTCATGAGAAACCGTCTGGCTGATAAAAACTGTGTCTATATTTACATAAGATTGACTGCAGAGCAAATTAGTACATTATGGTCATGAAATGTCTTTTATATATATATATATATATAAATATATATATATATATATATATATATATATATATATATATATATATATATATATATTGTTTTTATTTGAATGATATAGGTGCACTTTGTAGTTTTTCTCCCTCCATTTAAAATATACTAGAAATGAATTTTGGTAATGTTCATAGACTAATATTTATTGACATTTCTAATCACTGTTTATTTTTACATTTTCATTTTTATTTATATATTTTGTAGTATTTATTGCTTTTTCATCTTTTAATGATATATTTGCAATTTTCATTAATATACTGTTGAAGTATTTATTGATAT
>NC_056723.1:1095084-1120084 GCF_018831695.1 Puntigrus tetrazona | reverse complement strand
TACCATCAAAGCACATATCAACACCGTAGCAACCACCTGATCACCTAAACAATCCTCTAGCAACTCCTTAACAACCACCTGGAGACCTAAACAATCCCAAGGTTGACCTAAACTCCCTAGCAACTATCTGTACACCTAAACAACCACATATCAACACCAAAGCAACCAGCTGAATACCTAAACAACCACATAGCAACTCAATAGCAACGCTCTAAAAAAACCTCGGGTGAAACCAAGCTTGTTGGGGCCAGTTCTCCTCTCTCCTCTGTGTGTGTGTGTGTGGTTCTGGTGATCTACGGGCTCATCTAGGTGTTCTGGTCTCTGATGAAGGTCATCTCTTGGTGCTGATCCACCATCTAATCTGGAAACAGAATAAGAAAGAAACAGACTAATATTAGCGTAGATGCCATTATTTTTACAATGTAATGAGAGTATCGTGTTTTATGAGGAGTTTTCCCAGTTGCAGCTGATCTAAGTAATGCAGCCTAAAAATCCTTTAATGGATTTGAATAATAAAAGTGTGTTGGTGTGTAATGTGTAGGCTAGGTTAAAAAGATGTGTCTTTAATCTAGATGTAAACTGAAAGAGTGTGTCTGCCTCCTGAACAGAGTTAGGGAGCTTGTTCTAGAGTTTGGGTGATAAAGAGGAAAAGGATCTGGCGCCTGCAGTTGATTTTAATATTCTAGGTATTATCAAACCTCCAGAGTTTTGAGAATGCAGCATGTGCAGGACTATAATGTGATAAGAACTCACCCAAGAATTGAGGAGATAAACCATTCAGGGCTTTATAGGTAATTAATAAGATTTTAAAATCTATCTGATGTTTGATAGGGAGCCAGTGCAGTGTTGACAGAACCGGGCTAATACGATCATACTTCCTAGTTCTAGTAAGGAAAAGGCTGCTGGTATTAAACTAGCATAAGTTGAACAACCACCCAATAAAGCATTACAATAATCTAACCTCGAGGTCATAAACGCATGAATTAATATTTCTGCATTTGACGTTAAGAGCACAGGTTGCAATTTGGATATATTTTTCAAATGGAAAAACACAGTTTTACAGATGCTAGAAACATTTTTTCCAGATTTTCAAAGAAAAGATTGGTATCAAACAGCATACCTGGGATCAGCACTATAGCAACCATCTAAACACCTAATTTATCACATAGCAACTCCCTAGCAACCACCTGAAAATACAAAGAATCACATAGCAACTCCCTAGCAACCACCTGAAAACTCAAGCAACCACATAGCAACTTCTCAACAAATCTGTACACATATGGTCTCATAGCAACTCCCTAGCAACCACCTGAAAATACAAGGAATTACATAGCAACTCCCTAGCAACCACCTGAAAATACAAAGAATCACATGGCAACTCCCTAGCAACCACCTGAAAATATAAGGAATCACATAGCAACTCCCTCGCATCCAGCTGAGTAGCCACATAGTAACCACCAGAACGTGTAATCAGCCCCTTAGCAACTCCCTAGCAACCACCTAAGAGAAGTTCACAGTACAACGTGAATTGGAATCACTTGCAGATTGATAAATAGCTTGAGGATTTAAAGCATCAGACAACAAAACAGACAGAATGTCTTACGTTAAAGGTAGATTGTTTCTAGTTTTTCAGTTTGTTTATTTGCAGACGCGGTGAGCCTGAGCTTCTAGAGGTCTGTTTTTCATCAGGAAATGGGGCAGCACGGCTCCCGCTGGCCTTTAATTCCTCTCATCCTGGTTCTGTCTGTCTCACCTCTGATCCACACAAACCTCTCTGTTTACATTCATCTTTCTGTTCTTAATGATGCATCAGCGCACCATTAAAACAAAAAAACAATGTTTTTCATAATCCTTTATGGATAATCCTTCTGTTCCTTCTCTGAAATAACATTTCTCATCAGATGTTGTCACATAAGATGCATTTAATGTCAAACGGCAGAAAGAAATCATGCAACATAAGGGTGAATGAATGATATCATATGCATGTTGAACACTGAAAAAGTGTTAAACGCAATTCTTTTACATTTTTACAAAAATCTTCAAATAAAAACAAATATTCATTTTAGATTAAATAAAAATATTGAACTTACCATTTATATGTTTATCAGACATATCCACATCAAACATCAAAGGGATATTCTTTAGTTTTTTATTTAAATTAATAATAAAAAAATAAAAAACTAAAAAAAAAAAAAAAATATATATATATATATATATATATATATATATATATATATATATATATATATATATATATATAAAAAATTAATAATGCAATTATATAACATTTTTATATCATTTTAACTTAAGAATTAACAATTGAAGAATACATACATTTACAATACAATATATTTTTCATATAATAGTAAATTATTGATCATTTTTGTGAATGGAATCACTGTCAATTACTGTAATTAGACTGAATTGGCTGAATTTTTTCCGGGCATTTCAGATTGTGGGATCCCGGCAGAGCTGGACTTCCAGAGTTTTTCCAGGATTCCTGGATTCTGAGCTCTGTCTGTCTGGCAGCGGGAGATTATGAATCCGCCGGGCAGCAAGCCGCTGTGACTTTCATGGATAAGTGACTCTGGCTGCTATGAAAGACATGTTGAATGAAGTTAGAGAGCGTGTGGGCCTGTTCCCAACACACACACACACACTCACACACACACACTCACACACACACACACACACACACACACACACACACACACACTCACACACACACACACACACTCACACACACACACACACACACACACACACACACACACACACACACACACACACACACACACACACACACACACACACACACACACACACACACACACACACACACACTCACACACACACACACACACACACACACACACACACACACACACACACACACACACTCACACACACACACACACACACACACACACACACACACACACACACACACACACACACACTCACACACACACACACACACACACACACACACACACACACACACACACACACACACACACACACACACACACACACACACACACACACACACACACACACACACACACACACACACACACACACACACACACTCAGCTCACACACACACACACTCACACACACACACACACACAGTCTCAGCCGGTTCAAATGGAGTCAAGCATGGAGTCAAGCATGGACGATCACAGTATGCTCAGCACATAAATACAGTACAGAGGGTCTGCTTGATGTTTTCTCTTCTTCACTGACTTGTGTTTTGTTGTTATATGTGTTTATGTACTATATTTATCATATTTATTATTCATGATTTTGTTAATGTTCCAGAGGTTCAATAAAACTATATCAGCATGCTGATATTTAAATTAATTAAAACTACGTCTATACGATTAATATATATATATATATATATATATATATATATATATATATATATATATATATATATATATATATATATATATATATATAAAAAATTATTTATAGTCAGGTATTTATTACGTCACATTATGACATTTGTTTTAATGAATGCATAACAATATATAGTTAAATAAATATTTTTCAGCAAGTTTTGTTTTTATTTTGTTCATTATATAACAATTCCAACATATAGTCAAATAAATATTTTTCAGCTATGTTCCTGTATTATTTTTTAACATGTATATAATTTTTTTAATTTTTTTACTTTATATAAATATTTGTACAATTATATTAGTATTATTATATAAATTCATTGCATGATTTAAAATACATAGTCAAAATACAATTTTTCTTTTGCAGATATATTTACAATTATCACTAATTCAATACAAAGTGAGAACATCAATCAGGTTTTCATCATGGTTATACTTTCACTAAATGTCTGAATGGAACATCATATTATATTAATTGTTAATAAAACTATACATATGAAGTACAGCTGAGCTACACGTATGAAGATGACAATTAAAACGTGAACTTTATTTCTGAAGTTGTTTATAAGACAATGCTCCGAAACGAACAGTAACAGTAATGTCTATGAAACCACGAGCATGAATGCGTTTTTTGTGCTCATGTTTGTGAAACATACTGTTGAGCTCACTCCAGTCGGACGCTCCCTAGGTAGACGGCAAGGAGAGAGCGGTGTGAGTGAAACACGATCACTCAAGCAATCAGTAATAGTTCAAAGAGCGGGATCTTCGGGCACATGTTGCATTGATTTTCCTCTACGAAAAGATGCTGCAGCGAAGGCTTTCATTAAAGCGCACGCTTCGCATCTCAACAGAGGTTAAAGGGAATACACTTCCTGCCAATGCATAAAAAACCCCTGCAGCTCTAATATATGCCCGCATTAGCATCTCTAACGTGCGGGAAACAATCATTTAGCCACATTATTAGCAACTTTATTATATATATATATATATATATATATATATATATATATATATATATATTTTTTGTTCTAAGTTAGAAGCATAAAATTATTTTTGTTAATTGAAATAAAATTATAAATAAACCCCAAAATTTGACTTTTATTTAATTTACAGTAGCAATATTTGCCGTATTCAAAACTAATAACAGTAATAAAACTAAATGGAACTAACTAAAGTGATAAAAAAAAAAAAAAAAATGTAATTTTTATTTTATTTTATTTCAAATTAATGTGGAGATCCCTGGCGTTCCCCTGGCCTCTGAGAGCCCCTCGAGAAAAGCTCTGGGAATCCCTGGGGAACCGCTTTGACCCGCGCTTAATTCTCTCATTAAAGTCCCTTACGAAGTCAGCGAAGACGCGTTTTCCAGCCGCCCACCTGCTCCGTTCATCAGCTCCAGCGACGACCGAAACAACGTGACAAACATCCACAGGCCTGTGAAAAGGATTAGAGGCGAGCGATCCTCTCTTCCTCTGTATATTAACGGCGCCGCTCACCGCAAAGTGAAGAGCAATTATTTGTTTTATTAACTTTTACTCAAAGGGGCCGTGCGCACAAAAAGAACCAACCGGTCATTTACTCACCCTCTTCGAGGTCCTTTCACACAGAAGACGATGTTTTGATAAATGCTTGGAAACAAACTGGCTAGTAACTGATCACTAACACATTTCCCTGCTCTTTGTGTTTTATTATCAATGTAGTAAACTATTATGTGTGTTAAAGAAACTCAATCTAAGAGTAATCTCAAAGTGGTCTGATTTCATTACCTGAAATACTAATACTACTCCAACAGTGTGTGTGTGTGTGTGATTGTGTGTGTGTGTGTGTGTGTGTGTGTGTGTGTGTGTTTGTGTGTGTGTGTGTGTGTGTGTGTGTGTGTGTGTGTGTTGATTGTGTGTGTGTGTGTGTGTGTGTGTTTGATTGTGTGTGTGTGTGTGTGTGTGTGTTTGATTGTGTGTGTGTGTGTGTGTGTGTGTGTGTGTTGGATTGTGTGTGTGTGTGTGTGTGTGTGTGTGTGTTTGTGTGTGTGTGTGTGTGTGTGTGTGTGTGTGTGTGTGTGTGTGTGTGTGTGTGTTGATTGTGTGTGTGTGTGTGTGTGTGTGTGTGTCTATGTGTGTGTGTGTCTGTGTGTGTGTGTGTTTGCGTGTGTCTGTGTGTGTGTGTCTGTGTGTGTGTGTGTGTGTGTGTGTGTGTGTGTGTGTGTGCATGTGTGTGTGCCTGTGTGTGTGTTTGTTAATAAGAACTTGTGTATTATCCGTCACTGTAATTTTACCAATGTGTCTATACTGCATGTATGTATGTATCTTGTATACTGTTCATATTATTTGTTGTCCTGTTTATTTTTCTCTAGTCTATATGTGACTCTGTTCTTCTCTGGAGGAACTATGTTTCTCCTCGTAACCCGTGCAACGAGCTAAAAATGGCTTTGCAATGGATTGACATGCAATTATATAACTTCAACTTTGGAGTAATCTACCCATTTTTTTTTGTTCATACAATGGAAGTCAACGGCTACCATTTTTCCTCGTCGGGTTTTTCCAGCGTCGCCGGGTCAGGACGAGCGCAGCTGGACGTTAAAAGACGTCGGCGATCCAGCGGAAACATCAGTCTGGAACGAGACGAGACGACCCTGACGTCTGCGCTAGCTCTGGAGCCGTGTTTCCAGTCGATGTGCGTATCACTCAAAACAACCTCACCGCTGTGCTCCAGACGCTTGATGCTTCACTAAGTGATCAGATGCACCGTTTTCCATGAAACGGCCTGGAAAAAAACCACACGGCCTAGCGACGAGCTGTCAACCGCAAAAACACACCGATATTCCAGCCTGTGTTTTGAAGAGACGTTGGCGCTTGCAGCTTTGAAGACGTACTCGCGGAGCTTGTGTTTTAAATTACTCGTGTTTCCTGTGAAATACCCTTTTAAGATGCTCCTCGGAGGATGTTTCGAATCATGCATTGCCGCAAAATGCTTCCCTCTCTGCAAAAAGATATTCTTTCCAGTGTGCTCCTCGTTCTCAGAGACGTATCTAGATTACGTAATCCGATTAAGAAATACTGGTAATTAGATTACATTACTTGTATTGGATTATAAGTACTTGTAATTAGATTCTATTACATTTTATTGATTACATGATTACATATTATTCACGCAATGACAATAAATTATTCCCTAATTCTTCTTTTCTTTATGATATAGTCTAGCTCTTTTTATGATTTCGTTATTCGCTTTTTATTACACTCCCAGCACGTCCTCAGTAACCTCGGCGTTATGTCATTTTTACTGCACTTCATGTTGTTTGAAACAATAAATGGAATATATTTTGTGCGTATTTTTGTGTCAGCGTGGTACGAGAGTATGCTGTTTAAATCAATGCGATTAGGTCAAAAGTAATCTAAAAGTAATTTTTTTTAAATAGTAGTCTGATTACATTACCTAAAATGTGCAATGTAACAGATTACATTAATGAATGCAATTTTTGTCATGCAATTTACAATACTGAAAAAAAAGGTATCATCACGTAACTGTTCATTGTTTTATTGGCTATAATGTAAACTGTACTTGTTTTAATGGAAACGGTAATGATGCCTGTTGGTGTTTATTGGTCGCCTTGTGGCTTTAAACCACAAAATCCTAATTGAATCTGTCCCAAAATACACTACAGGGTTTTTAGTTGATGTATGGGAAACTTTTAGCTTTGTAGAAAGAAATATTGAATTTGGTTCAAAATAAAATGTATTACACTGTAACGTATAGGCTACAGCAACCTACCGTAAACTTTCGTTGGTTTGAAAAACATCTAGATTTTTTTGTTCATATAATGAAAGTCACTGGTCACCAAAACAGTCTTCAAAATAGCTAGTTTTCCACAAAAGAAAGGTTTAAAACGACACGAGGGTAAGTGTGACGGCATTTTTGGTGAACCATCCTTTTAATCTATTTACTATTATTATTTTTGCTAATACATTTTTATGGATTTCCCTTTTTGTAATTAAATTATACTCTAAATAAGAAACTAAACCTACCAGCAGTGTTTTTATAATGCTATTAACGAATTCGTTCGAAATGCAGATTCCTTCAGGAACGAAACGACCTGTGTTGCCAGGTGCGCAAAAATTGCGCAGTGCCTTTAAACGGAATTCGTTGAAATACAACGCATCAACTTGAAATATTTGGGACAAAATCAGCACTCCCCCCGTATATGTGTTATCATATTGAAGCAAAAACTCATAAAGGGCCATTTAATGCATCAATATCTTACATTTTAGGTCATAAATTCATTCGTGGAGTCGTTATCCTGCGTTACATTTGTCAAAAGTCAAATGTATGAAATGTAAGTTATTAATTTAGTGCCGTTATTATTTCGTAACTAATCAAGTTAAGGCGTTAAACTTGCAGCCTTGGTAAAAACACTAAATTATCTGTAATCTGAAATCGATAACGGCCTACAATTTGTAAAAGTGGGCCTAATTTATACGACCGCAGCCTCCATGCGGCGGTGTTCGCGTTCTACTTTGGTAACGCGGGTTGTGTTTCATTTCGTCGGGTCGCGACCCCAAAAGCATGATATTTATTCATTTTAAGATCGTAACTGCAAATTGCAGCATTTCAACCCCTCCATTAAACGTGTAGCTATCCACCTCGAAACGCGACTGGGTTTGGTTTTGGCCTAGTTTCGAGGCGCAATTTTGTTGTGAAACCTGGCAACCCTGATTACTGGTTCTCCTCGGCGACGCGCGGCCAAAATGTCACCCGAGCGCCGCGACAGGAAGTGCCTCGCGCTCCCGAGGTAAAGAAAACACCCCAAAGACATCTTCACCTCCCTCTGAGAACATTAAAGATGTGGAAATTCAGTGTGTGTGTGTGTGTGTGTGTGAGAGCGAGAGCGATAAAGAGAAGCGGGGACTAGGGGATTTGTCGCCGGCTATCTCGAGTGTTTTGGTTTGAACTCTGCTGAAGGTTTTATTTTATATTCCGATTGTGAAAAAGCAGCGGCAAAGCATTTTCCGTTTGATGTGCTAATATCAACAGCTTCAAAGGGGACGTCTGGCCCGCTCCGCGTCTCTCTTATCTCGCTGCTCTTCGCGAAGGGACGCCAGACTTCGGTTATATACCTGTCACGTCGGTTCGTCAAGGCCGCGGCGCGCCGGAGTTGAAAACAAGACGCCATTGTCTTCAACAGAGAGCAAGTGTACTGAGCGTAAGAAACAAACACACTTCAACACGAGTTCGCGTCAAGCTTGTTTGTTCTTGAGTCACTTCTAGGCCTTAGAATCAAATTGGAAACGGCGTTTTTTTTGGAGAGAAATTAATATGTTCATTCGGCCAGGAAGCATTGAATAGATCTAAACTCACGCTAATGGCATTTATGATGTTGAAACGATCATTATATTCGAATACATGTTGTTTTGAATTCTGAAAAACTGAAATCGCGGTTATATAAAATATCGGGCAACGCAACCGTTTTCGATAATAAACCAGAAATGTTTGTTGAGCAGCAAATCAGCATATGATTTCCGAACCAGTAACAATGCTCCACGGTCACATTTGAGCGCAGTAATATTTCACAGCTTTACCGTATTTTTGATCAAATAAATGCAACTTTGGTGAGCGGAAAAAATAAAACAGAATCTTATGTATAATATTCGCACACACACACACACACACACACACACACACAGCAGAGCGTATTCTTGTTTTGGTCAGATGTGGTGTGGTTGTTTAGTGTGTGTGTGTGTGTGTGTGTGTGTGTGTGTGTGTGTGTGTGTGTGTGTGTGTGTGTGTGTGTGATTGGTATTCAAGGTTAGTATGTGAACTTTTGAACGTCTGGGGCCTCTGGGCACTGGGTTTTCTGTGATATCTGACAAGCTCCACACAGCTGGGGAGGATGAGTGTGTGTGTGTGTGTGTGTGTGTGTGTGTGTGTGTGTGTGTGTGTTAGGCTCATCTCTCTACACGCATTTAATGACTCAAACCGTGTCCAAACCCAAAAACAGCTGCACTGCCGCCCAGTCAGTCAACGACTTGCACCTCCAAAGGAAACTGCTCTCCGACTGCCGTCCAGCGCGCCGTAATGTCACGTCTAATGATGCAGAGCAAATTCAGCTGAGCTTCAGACAAAACCAAGCAAATATTTAGCCGGCACAATGCTCATTTCTCAGCAGTGCGCTCCCTTCAGTCTAAACAATGCTGGGTTAAATGCTGTTGTTTTGACCCAGCCGCTGGGTTAAATATTAACCCAATCGACTCAATCGCCGGTTCTGTCCGTATTTTACCCAGCGATAGAAAAACAATTCCCCTCTTACCCATTATTTGAGTATCTTCATGCTGATTATAGTTTAGCATCGGTACCCCAAATCATTTTAATTGAACGAACCCTTTGGAAACATGGTTTCTTTCTACCTTCACCAATCTCCGGGTGTGCTGGTCTTACGCCCGGTGTGTGTGAGCTGCATGCGTCTGTGTTTTCCCTTACTCTGCTCTCTGTCAGGATGACGACTCGACTCCGTCCGTCAGCACTTTCAGCGGATCTCCACACCAGAACCCAGGGATCTATCTCTATTCATTACAGGCTTCCTTCAAGCATTCAACCTTCCTTCTGCATCAGGTTTTGATCGTTTCATTGCATATATATATATATATATATATATATATATATATATATATATATATATATATATATATATATATATATATAATGGTTTAGTTCTGGGAAAGAGAACTGCTTTCTGCTCTCTTATTTTCATCAGTGGCTTTTTCAGCAGTTCCGAAAGGGCAATTAATATATTTTCTTTTACAGGCTTTTAAAAAACATTTTTAATAAAGAGTCGAAATGAGGCGAAGATGCTGAGACCAAGCCAGCAAAATTAAATACTGAAATATAATTAACTTTATCAGATATAAAAGACAATCATCATAAAAAATGAATTTTCTTGCAGCTAGTCCAAAGCAACATAGACGTGTTTTAAAAATAAGTAAAAATGACAAAAATTCAAAACTGTGTAACATAAAAATGAATGCATCAAAATAAAAATATACAAAGATTTGAATGTTAATATACACTCTAGTAGTAAAAAATGATCAAATGTGGAATAAAAAAAAAAAAACTACCATATTGTTGTTTTTATTTCCATTGGTTTTCAAATATTTCTTAAATTATGTTTTATATATATATATATATATATATATATATATATATATATATATATATATATATATATATATATAAATATATTATAGGATTTTTTCAACGTTGAAAAATAAATAAAAACATGTATATGGATATACTATTATAGAATTATGTAGAACATTGCTTAGAAATATTTACTTTCTATTAAGCTGACATTTATTTTTTTAAACACTGTCAAATTTCACATTTAGAGAACTTTACCTAACTTTTGAATTATTAATATTATTATGTGTGCATATGTGTTTGTGCATTTACATTTTTGTGATGAATGTTGTATTTTTTAATTAGCCATTTATCTCACGTTATTCAGCAAAACACAAACTGCTGTTAGTTTTACTGTCCAGATGCCAGATATTAATAAGCAATGTGGTGTTGCGTCACATTTTCTCAAAAGTGAATTTTGAAACGACACCGACTTTTGCAGAATACAGCATCGTTTCACAACCTTGGTTGTGAAAAAATGATCGCTTAAAATCAATTTCTCTCTCCACGGAGCTTTTGATTGACATTTTTACCTCCGGAGCCCTGCTGATGCACTGCATTAAGGTCAGGTGAATAAATCAGAGTTTCTTCTCATCTTAGAGTTAAAAAGGCCACATGGCCCCTATTTCACGAGCCTTCGTACGCAGGGTTAAAGAAGAAGCCCTCGACCTCATCATTTACATGTGTTTCCCCGCAGGCCTCCGTAGACATTTATTGCAGGGATTAAGCAAACTATGATGAATGTTCAGAGACTCGACCGGGTTACACTCGCTGTTACTGAACACCGTGCTCACATGCACCTACGAAGGCCTTGTAATAACAGGACTGAACGTTAGTTATTTAATACCGGCGAATTGTGCACATTTTACAAACACATACAAGTAAAATGTAAAATTAAAATTTGGTGGAAATGTCCTCACCTTCAGGCTAACCAAGATGCAAATTGGTTTGTTTTGTCGTGGGGTTTGTCAACAGATTTGGAGCGGCGTAGAAATGTCTCGCTCGCCAATGGATGCGAATGGGTGCCGTCAGAAAGAGCGTCCGAACAGCTGATAAAACCCACACCGCTGCGGCCCATCAGTTAACAACTTGTTAATGTCTTGAAGAGCTGCATGTTTTTAACTTTAAACAATATTACTAACTAAAATACCTCCGTAATCCATGATAACGCTTGTTCCAATGGAAAAGCCTATCTCCTGCTGTCTTTCACATCAGAATCCACAAACATATTTGTTGTTTTAGGATGTTTTTTATTACCTGTATTTATCTTGATCTGTGCAGATTTCTCCCCTGATTCAGACAAGATGACTATCAGTGGAGAAAAGCGATATTACGGATAGAGGACTTTGACGTTAAAATGTCCTGATGGACTTGTTTCTCATAAACGCAAAGCTTTTCTCTTCTCAAGACATTTACTGATAGACTGGAGTGGTGTGGCCCTTTTATTCTGACGGCACCCATTCACTGCGGTGCACCCATCGCTAAGCAAGAGATTCATTCTTTCTAAAATCTTTCATTTTTGCTTCGGGTCAACTTTTCCGTAACGCCAAAAGTCACAGAAAAAGAACAAACTATTTTTTTAGTCTCAAACTGCTGGTAAATTTCATAAACAATTTACAAAACATTAGCTGGACAAAGATGAGTTGGAAAAACTGAAATAGCATTTTCTTGTAACACTTTACAATTGAGTTAACTTATTAACGTTTATCCAACTTCCCTAGTAATATTACCTGGTTTAATGCAAAAATACGTACCTCTGTGCGCTTAAAACACAGCTTCAATACGTGAGCCCCTGGCACATTTTTATTACGTTGATATAGGTACATATTGCTGTGTTTTTATTACGTTAAATATCCAGGGACTGCCGCTAAAAGTTAATGCTCTATCATGTTGGAAATATACCCTACACCGAATCCAACCCTAAACCTACCTGATAGTGTTAACAAATACGAAACTCACCTAAAAACACATTTGACGATGCAACCTTGTCATTTTAACCTACTTTTACACAGATTTGAACTGTTTTGTCGAAGCATAGTTACACAGGATTGAAGCAGACATCAATAACATCTCTGTACTCCATGTTAATATTGTTTCGAAGTCACATGATATGTAAAAAGGAATAAAAAGTGTTTTACTGCCTCTAGTGTTCGTTTCTTTGGTAAACTGCGGTGATATGTGCTTATTGGTACGTATTCCGTGTCTCGCTAAAAAGCGCACCCAGGGACGTTTCTGCATCCTCAACATTTGCAATATGCGCATTTTAATTGAAACGCATTGCTTCCATGCGCATATGCTTCAGTTAATTTGTGTATTCAGCATGAGGTGCTGCGCCGGTGCACCTGTCTGCGCCGCGTAACCTGCCACGGGGGTTGAGTGCCGCTTTCATTCTGTATAATTTGTAGGTAATTTGAGGTCTGTCAAAGCATGCCTTTGATTCTCTCCCCGCGTTTCGCGTTCGGCGCGCCAGAACCCACGGATGTGTCCTTTTGTTGCCGTTCGGCGTCAAATTAGGCCGCGGAGGAGCGGAACAATGCCACATCTGTACGGCATCGCCGCGCGAGGGAGCGCCGGTTTACCATCATAATGCTTCACAGATGGCAGAGAACACAGGAAGAAATCAAGGCCGTGTTTTACCCCTTTGTCTCACCTCATTAGCTTCCCCTCCACCCCCACACCAACCTCTCGCTGCTTCCTCCCACGTCTCACCGCAATTACTCATTAATTAGCGTGGCAAACAGCGCGCTGACCACGGCAAACAGAAATGAGAATGTAAATTTATTTTGCCTGGCCGTGACAATTATGGATTGATTAAAAAACGCAGCGCGGGGAAGGCAGGGGGAGAACGCAGCGCTGCTTTATTAACACGTGATTGATTTGATTTTCGGCTCGTATCAGAGCCTCTAGAAGGCGAGCCTGCAACCTTTAGCCAAAAAAGCGTAATGGCTAATGCTAACGGAAAGAAGACCGGAGGCCATTTTTTAATTGATGTGTTAATGGACCTTTTAAGTACGACTGTTTTTAATATATACGTTTTTTTAATGTAAGTAGGCCTGTAACACTATATTTTGTATTATATATATACTTTATATAGATTTTCAAATAGTATCGCATTGATCTCTCTTCTGACTGTCAGAGTCAGCCATTTTTTTTACCTCATTTTCAAAAGTCGACGTTTTCATTATCAAGATCATTTCTGCGATCTCGCTGGTTTCTAGTTGTCAGAATTAATTTGTTTTCGTAATCTCGACATAAAACATAATAAAATTGTTTCTTTATCTCTTTGTTGGATAGATGGATGATGGATGAATGATAGATAGATGATTGATGGATAAATGGATGGATAGATATAGGATGGATAGATGGATGGATGGATGGATGATGGATGGATGGATGATGGATGGAAGATATATGGATTATTGATGATGGATGATAGATGGACAAATGGATGATGGATGGATGGAGGGTACATGATGGATGGATGGATGGATAATTGATTGATGATAGATTGATGATGATGGATGGATGGATGGATGGATGGATGGATGGATGGAAGATAGATAAAATGAATAAAAAGATGGATAAAAAGATATTTGTAAGTTTGATAAATGGATAAATGGTTAGATAGATGATAAATGGATAGAAGATTGATGGATGGATAGAAAATGGATGGATAAATGGATGATGGATGGAAGATATATGGATTATTGATGATAGATGGATGGATAGATGGATAAATGGATGATGGGTGGGTGGATAGATGGATGATTGTTGATGGATGGATGGAGGGTACATGATGGATGGATGGATGGATGGATGGATGGATGGATGGATGATTGATTGACGATAGATTGATGATGGATGGGTGGATGGATGGATGTAAGATAGATGGATAAAAAGATATTTGTAAGTTTGATAAATGGATAAATGGTTAGATAGATGATAAATGGATAGAAGATTGATGGATGGATAGAAGATGGATGGATAGATGGATGATGGATGGCAGATAGGTTGACTATTGATGATAGATGGGTAGATAGATGGATGATTGTTGATGGATGGATGATTGATGGATGATGAATGGGTGGATGGATGGATGGATGTAAGATAGATGGATAAAAAGATATTTGTAAGTTTGATAAATGGATAGATAGATGTAACATAGATAGATAGATGGATAGAAGATTGATGGATGGATAGATATAAGATGGATGATAGATAGATGCATAAATGGATGGATGGATTATGACCATTGTTGCTGTTCCAATTTGTTTATATTTATGTATAACATCTAGTCTCTTCAAACAGAGTCTCCATACAGAGATGATGTAATTATGATCATTTCAGCATCATCATTCACATTTCACGTCGAAATATTCCCTCCCGAGATCTATGGGTGTAAAATGGAGGCGGCTGGTGTTCGTGAAGGTTGGATGTGTTGGCCAGGAGAAGATGAAGGAGCAGGACGATTGCCACCCTCACAGTGTGAAAATTATCCCATTAATTCACTTCCCCCGGCTGCTCTGTCCCTGAACACAACAGCACTCCATTCTCTCTCTCTCTCTCTCTCTCTCTCTCTCTCTCTCTCTCTCTCTCAGAGCAACATTATCATATCCTGGTTGCCTGGGCAACTGGCTTGGAATGCCTCAATTTTCCCGTCACCTCGGAGCGCAGAGTAAACAGAGGAGATTATCATTGCGTGTTCTATGACAAACACAATGTCAAGTCTGCTTGTCACAACGCTTGTAGTCGTGCTTTCTGTGCTCCTGCTGCTGGATGACAGACATCAGAGATGACATCTGGCTTCACAGTTATGCAGCGCGAGGTTATCGATGAAAGAGATATATAAAATCACAGCGTCTGTTGGGAGTAATAAAAGCGCTGCTGCTGATATAAACCAGACCGGATGCTTGGTTCTTCAGACTTAGTCGCCATGAACGAAAATCTCGAAAAATGCGAAATGAAAAGAAAAGTGCATGTTAATTATTTCCTGTCTATACTTTTGTGCCAACAGTTTAATAAATAAGAAATACTCTGGTACAGAGAAAATATACGCTGTTCTTTTTTCCTATACGCATTAAATAACGTTTAATTAAATATACGTTCATACTTTTAATTGATTTTTTCAATGACCTATATTTTTAGGTCTGTATTTTCTTTTGTGGAGCAAAAACATACATAAATAAAAAAAGAATATTAAAATGAACACCTGTATGGGAGATTTGTGTGATGTATAATTCCTTTAAACAATTTTCTGACATTTATATTTGTTATTTTTTATCTTTTAATGAATAACCTGTTGAGTAACTTCTATATGTTGGTATTTTCCTGTTTGTGATTTTTTTTGGCTTGTGTTTGTGACAGTAAGGATGTAAGGATGCAATAACTCTAAAATATGCATAATTATGCAATTGTAAAAATTCTAAATATATATATATATGTATAGTTATATAGATAGACATTTTTATGATCTTTTATATACAATTATATATATATATATATATATATATATATATATATACATGCACAAAAATTATCACTCATCTTTTATTTACATTTGAACAACAAAAAGTGGTCAAAATTATTCATACCCTTCTCAGTAAATCAATAGAAAAGCCTTTATTGGCTATTACAGCAATCCCACGCTTCTTAGAATCGCTGAGCAGCTCCTTGCATGTCTCTGCCGGTCATTGTGCCCATTCATCTTTAGTGATGAGCTCCAACTCTTTCAGGATGGAGGGTCTCCTTGCCATCACCCCGGTCCATCGGCTGAAAAAACCCCCAAAACATTAGGTTCCCACCACCATGTTTGACGGTGGAGATGGTGTTCTCAGGGTTGAAGGCTACTTTTTTTTACGCCAAACGAAGGCTAAAATCATTGTGGCCAAAAAATTACATTTTTGTTTCATCTGATCATAAATCAGAAGACAAGTCTTCTCCTTTGTCCAAATGAGCTTTTGTGTGGCTTATCTGGAGAAGCGGTGTCCTTCTCGGTCTGTCTGCCCTGAGATGTTGCCACCAGCAGAGCCCAGATTGATCAGGATGGCCTCGGTGGTGAACCCTTGGATAGTTTTTTACCTCTCTCACAATCCTCTGAGATGTTTCACAGCGCGAAACGTCTTGTGTCTTTAAATAATACTTTGCACTGTAGCCACTCAGACTTCAAAACATTTAGATATGGTCTTATAGCCCTTTCCAGTCCTCGGTGAGCTCCTTTGTCTTACCCACAAACCAACAGCAGAGAGATTAAAACAGCTGCTCCCAAAGAATAAGGTTAATGAGGATGCTTTACAGCAGCTCGGACTGTTTGGAAGGGAATAAAACTTTGGATTCTCCCATAGACTGTGGCCGTTCGCAAAGGGTGTGAATACTTTTGAACATGCCACTTTTTGTTCAAATGTAAATGCAAGACGACTAATACTTTTTTCCCCCACAATAATGACTCTCGTGCACCGTCTTATTATCTTTTGGGAAATCATTTTCGGTCAAAAAAAACTTGCTGATTGAATAAAAGCAACTTTAAGCCAGGGGTGTGAATAATTTCGTACTTGACTGTATGTATATATTGTTATTATTATTATATATATTTTGAAGTGGATGAAAACCTTTCATTAAAGTTGTCATAAAACCAAAACAATGCTTCTTGATTCACTCCATGTTGTCTGCTGTACTGCATTTGTGTGTGTTTAATGACTGAACTTTCATACGTCGGTAAACAAAAGAATGCATGAAGATTTGCTGTGTCTTTAACGAGTAATTCGTCAGTATTAAGTTTAAGCCGCTGTTGCATGGAGCATATTAGCGTTTGAACTTCCCCAGTGCGTCTCACTCCAGAGCTCTGCTTCCAGTGCGGGTTTTTCCTTCCGATTCATGCGATCCGCTCCGGGTGGATTCGCGCATCCGGGCTCTGAATGAGCTCATGTTGGGTTGCATTGCTTCAATGTCTCGCGGTGAGAGATGCAAACAAGCGTAAAGAGCCATTAGAGCTCCAGTGGAAGCAAAGCGAAGGACTGCGCGACTGCAGCTGATTCTCTCTGCGTGTGTTTGGGACGTATCGCTGGGAATCTATCGCGTTGAGGGCGCTCGCTGCATTTCGGCGAAATGTCGCGTTTCCAGCTGCTTTTCCCGCTGGTTGTCGTGGACCTGGAGTGGATCTGAACTGTTCCGATGGCTGCGGTCCAGTGAAACCGGCCTGTCTTTGGATCTGTGCGTGTGTGTGTGTGTGCGTGCGCGCGCGTGCATGTGTGTGCATGGGTCTATGTGTGTGTATGAGTGTGTGTGTAACCCCAGCACATTTCCTTGGAGGGGTATTTTTGTTGTTTTTGGGCTCTATGGGATGCATCTAGATCGAGCTGGATCCTCTGGGGGGTGAGCGCGCACGTTTATTACGTTTAATATGTTTTGTGCAGGAATGTTTTTTGTGCTGCCACTCATTTGCTTCTCTAGCTTTAGCCGTCAGGATTAGCACCGCATTGACCTCATGGCTTTATCCCGTGTTTGCATGCCTGAAATGTCACAGCAATGAACCAAGACCGTGATTTATTTTATCGTGTTCGTCGAAACGGTTATCGGCGCGTAAATACGTTTTGTTTTCAACGTTCTCCGTGGTTCGTGTGCGTTTCGCCGGATTTGGGTCTTTGGGCTATTTCAGCGTGTCTCAGACGTGCCGTGGATGTTTTGTGTGTCAAAAACGTGTATTATTCGGATACTTGTAATTGTTTTGCTCCGATATGTCTACAAGTAAATCAGTCCGAATGCTAATGCTAACGCTAACGTACTGCTCTTTGTCATATCCGCCGTTAGCGCTGCTAGCGCGCCGCTAGTGTTTTTTTTAGCGGAATAATAATCATATTTGACAGCCACGGAGGTGATGTTTGTGTTTTATTTGTCGTGATTGATCTGTTGGGCTTGATTTGTGTGGCGGTTTAATCAGTTAGTCGAGTGTGTGTGTGTGATGAACTCGTGCTTACAAAAGCTAAAGCGGCTAAACAACGTGTGTGTGTGTGTGAACAGAAAGACACAAGATTCTCACACACACACACACACACACTGTATTTCTGAAAGTAAAATGTTCATGCAGTGGTATTCATGAAGTACATTTGAACTGCAGCAGTGCATGTTTATGGGAGTTATGAAGTGAGGTAGGACACGTACTGTGGTAATACCATGGTATTCTTGGAGAATCGCTTTAAAACACCAGCATACATACATTTTAGTACCATATAAATAACAAAATGATGATACCGTAACTGTACTATGGTGCAACCTATTTTTTTAGAGGGAAGGCACCACCTTGGTATAATCATTAGTGGCTGATATCTGGAGTTTGGTTTGTTTAAAGCAATTCAGTTGTAGCAAACGAATGTATTTTTTGCTGCAATATTTGTTGAATGCACTAAAATCTGTCGAGGCGACCACGGCTTCACACGATCACAAAAAGTGGAACATTTTTGCTTTCAGCCTCCAAAATGGCAAAATGTTGAAAAAGCACTACACGCCCCAAGTACTGTGAAGTCATACGCATGAGGAACTTTTGGCTATAATATTTCGGATGTGAAATGTGGTGCATATTATATAACGTTAACGTTTGCACTCATTTTATCGGTTCGTGCATTCTCTGGGATTTGAACCCGTGACCTTGGTGTTGCTGGCGCGGGGCTTCACTGTCGCACAGCTCATACAGACAGCTGTTATGAAGCTTTCAATACTCTTAAGGTGTTTTATATCATTTTCCGAAATCTCCGGTGCCTATGGAGCACAGCAGCGTTTTCCATTTTTTCTTTTTCGCAGCTGCCTTGGTTCTGGAAGTATTTTTCCCCTAGTGATTTTAATAAAGTCTTCTTTAAAGGGTTGCAATCCAAATCGGACAAAAAAGACCAAGTTGCAAGGCTGTGAGCTAGAGAAAAGGGAGTGCACAGAAATTAAATCAAATCTATGTTAAGTATTTACGTGAAGTGCAAAAAAATGCATTTATATTGGGTGCATTTATATTCAGTCCTTCCTGGAAGGTGGTGGTTTTGGTGTGATTGCTCGTCTCTGGATGGATATTTCTTTGCAAAATCATAGTTAACATAGCTTTTCATTACAAACAATAACGTTAAACACGATTATTAAAAAAAAAAAAAATAACGTTGAACTATTGTTGGCTGATGGCTTTAATGGAAACCTATACCATTGATTAAGAACCTTGTAGCTCACAGTCTTTAATGGTTTATAAGTCACTGCTAAAGGCGTTTTATGGAGAAAATGAATGGGATTTTTACTTCCGGAACTGAAAAAAGAAGTGCATTATTCTGAATTTCTCAGAAAAGTCATATGTTTTGTTTGCGTAAATAATGGCAGAATTGTCTTTTGTTTAGTGAACACAGAAAACACGCACGCACACGCCGACGGATCAAAACCGTTGTTTTCGGCAGCGGCAGAGCGAGGGTCATTTATCAGGAAAGAACAGCAGCTTGATTTGTTTTGGTGTCAGTTTGTCATCCTACCGCAGTAATTATTGTGTCCCGTTTAGTTTGCTGAAGGACAGAATCCTCCCTCGAGTGTCTTCCCTCATTCCTGCTGTCAAACCTCACAAGTCCTCTCGAAATCTCTGCGGAAAAAACCGTTGAAACGTTACATGATCAGAAATTCAGCCCCACGTGCAGCAGAGCCATGAACATTTACGCTTTGCCTTAATAATTCAAGGTCTGCCAGCGCTCCTGGCGTCGACGGAGTGGTCCGAGGTGCTTTTCCGCAGGTTCAAAGACTCGGAGTCATTACGACTAATGTAACATCATCAAGTTCAATTCGCGCAAATTGCTGTCTCTTGACATTTGGCAGCTCCTGTTTCTATTAAGTGCAAAACAACCGTTTCTGCCAAAATATCGCAGCGCACTGCCAAAGACGGTCTGATGTTCTGCCGGTGCTCCAAGTCTGTAAATGTTCTTCACGGATAGTTTCAGCCCTGGATGCTGATTGGCCGGTGCGCTCGGACAGGTACATCTCGTCAATGCACGTGCAGAAAATGCGATATTCGGTGTTTTCTTGCGAGGTAGGGGGCGTGTAAAAACAAACCCAGAAAGCTTGCAGCGCGGAGCGAAAGTGCTAATGTTTGAGCGAGCGGATTCGTTTTGCTTCGCTGTCAAAAACCTTTGCAGTTCTGGTAATGAGAGTCGGGTTTCTGAAAAGCGCGTTTGGAAAGTACCTGACTTTTTGGCACGTTTTTAGGGGTTTATGGTTCTCTTCGCGAGTCATGCAGAAGCGCATGATTTTTGCGCGTTGCTCAAGTTATTTTCATCTTAGTTCCCCATTGCAACGCAGTGCGTCGTTTGACTAGAGGTTATGTTACCTGGTTTACCTGGTTTGCTTCTAGCTTTGTAAAGCACCTGAAATCTGAGCTTTATAACCTGCCTTTATTCAAGACTTGACTGGATTTCTCTTAGATGCGTTAATGTGAATCATTCTACGTTGAGTCGCCGGGCTCTTTCGTTTAGCCGTTTTCAGATTATTGACATTGTGAAAATGGTTTATTATTATAAAATAAACGTAATTAGTTATTGAACCGTAGAGTCTTTTATTGGTTCAGTTTTATTAACTTCATCTCAGAAGCTCAATTTTGAATTGATTTTGGGCTGCGGCTTCGTTTTTTTACGACCTAAACCTCCACCAACGTAGAGACTTAAAATATCTCAATGCAGCGAAATGTTTCTTCAGCTACTAACGCAGGTCGATTACATCCGAGGCCAGGTTTGGAGGTAATGCACTACTAATAAGGAGAATTACACAATCATGTATGTTGCTTTTATATTACACTTGAGCAAAACGGATTCAGCGTTCCTCAAAATCAATGAAAACTCAGAATGTGACGCAACCCGGCAATAGTACTTCATTTATTTCAATTGAATTAAAAAAAAAATGGAAAAAGTAATTGTGACTTATGTCAGAAAAGTGTGACATAAACTCGCAATTACCAGAAATAGTCATAATCGCATTCTTGACCTTTGGGTTTAAATCTTGCTTTATTTTTCAGAATTATATCACAAGTCTAAAATCGCATTCGCAAGTCACAGTGGGCTAATGACTTTATTAGTTTGCCTTTTGTGCATTTACATTTTTTGCATTGCATTTTTGCCAAAAATAAAACTCTTTATTTATACTAAAGGCAAACAACTGGTCTGCTTTCCGTAAAAAGTAACTCTGTTCCTTGTTTTAGAGGGCAGTGTAGTATTTTAGAGACGAAGCCCTGTTCTGTAAAGACAACGCTAAAAATACAGTTTTTAGAACCGTTCTCAATATTAAAGATTAGCAGAATACACACCACAACTATAACAATATCATTGGTATAAGAACGCTTTTTTCCCTGCTGATGAATGATACAGATATTGACAACCAATCAGAATCCATCCTCGAGAAATCGAAGCGAAAGGCGAGCATGCTCTTCGAATAAACAGACGATGTCGTTCGCTGAATGCTAATATCGTAATAATATCAGTTGTATATAACTAACATCGTTATAACTTCAGCAACACTGTCAATGACTATTTTATTTTTTAAAAATTTTACTTATTACTCGTAGTATTGCAAATACTAATTAATGCTCGTTTACATTTATCCGTTTGTTGCATTTATGCCAATGTGGAGCACTAGAGCAAGAACCATTCAGATACTAGACCTACTAGAATACCAACACGCCAGCCAGGCCAATTAATCAGACGATTTGGCCGTCTTATTAAAGTCTGTCTCCGGAGGCCATGTATGACAGTGATTTAACCCAGTTTTTTTAATTGATTTGGGGTAAAACCCGTTTGATGGTTCTGCGGGCGGATGGATAACCTGCTCTGGGTTCGTGTTCGGGATCCAGCAGAAGCCTTTTTTGGCATCAGGTGCCGTTGCGGTCGGAGTTGTCCTGATCCACAACAAAGCCTCCTGGAGATAAATGGCTTGCTGGGGATTTCTATTCCTGCGGCGAGCGCGGCGAGGTGAGCTCAGGATAACGTCTGCTAAGTCACTCTCTCCCTCGCTCTGACATTTTGTTATCGTGCTGCCATTTGGCCGGAGCCCAAGTGGATTCTAGCGCAGTGAAAGATGAACGCTTTGCTCATCGGGCCCGGAGCGGAGCGTGTTGAATGACAGGGGCGCGGTACGAGTCCTCACATACACTTCAGAGCGGGAAGCCGTTCAGGATTTTACAGCCCTCATAAAGCGCCGGAGTTACGGCCTCGTCTTCGGCTCGCTGCTGGGGGCCGTGTTTTGTGCTTCTGTCTTCTAGCGAACGAGAGGGATTGTTTTCGGCCAGTCTGAGATATGGTTGTCACGGCACCTAAATTACGGTATTCGGTATCGATAGCGGTGAACATCCACGGTTCTCGGTACCAGAGAAAACACACACGCACAAAAAAGTTAAAAACGAAGAGTTTTTAAACAAAAATAAAACGTACAAAAGTCAATGTCATTCTTTACTGCTGAAGTCATGTTTCAAGTTTTTCCACGAGTAATAAAAGTATGAAAAACAAGTTTCACCCAAATTTAATTTGTCTTTGTAATTAATGAAATTCAAACACATTTAATATTTTTTTATAAATAAAGATTTTAAATTTGAATTAATTAATTTTTAGTAGCTTATCAATTATATTATTCTAAATAATAGCAATATATTTGTGGAACAATGTCTAAACCGAACTTTTATTTTGACGGGTTGCCTTGAATACATTTAAATTTCTGTGTAAACGTAAAGAAAACGTTCAAATCTGCTGAGGCTGCTTACCTTTAAATGTTAAGATCGACTTTCACTTAAATATTCCGACACAGGGTTTTGTATTTTTAGGTACAGTTGTGCGTTTTCTTTGCTGCCATTTTCTTGGTACTCCCACAAACGTTTTTTTCTTAGTCTTGTAAAGCCTGAGTCAGCTGCTAAGATTAATGTTGAAGCTTTAATGCATCGCTGGGTCTTTTATGAAGCTTTTGAGTTCTTGCTAAACCTCCTTTTTAAAGTTGCATGTATATGTTTGAACAGACGGCGTTATGTTTAGCTCAGCTACTTAAGCTTTCTTGTATTTTAGTTCTACGTGTCGATTATGTAAACAGATATTCTTAAAATTAAATTTTATAGCTTGTCGTTCCGCCAAAAAAATAATCCAGGCTCCAATAATTATTTAGTACGTACTTTGTTTTTTATACAGCAATTTCTCGAGCGTGCTACATTCAAATGGCAGTAGATCTCCGCCTTGGCGTTGTCCAGAGCTAGCTTCATTATCATTTGCCACGTTTAATTTGCATGGCGTGATGTTTCGTCTCCTTGTCGTTTGCAGATGGTGCTAATTTGTGTCCTTGCGTGTTTGTTTTCGTTGTACCTCCGTCAGTTGCAGATATCGAGTTGCAGGCAGATGTGCTTCTGTTAATGTGCTAAAATCAGGGCTGTGAATGTGTGGGACCTGAGACGCGCTAACATCAGCGGCAGCTCCGTCTTTATTTAATTACACCATTATTTCTGCACGGCGCTAGCGCTAGTCTAATGCTAGTTGAGGCCGACTTGATGGCGTTCGTCTTTATTGAGCGTTTATTTGAAGTTTGTCGCCTAAACGAGCGTTGGTGCCTTGTGCACTGTTCATAATCGCTAGATAGTGTGACGACGTGACGCCCGTCAAGCAATCAAGATGTGAAATGAGCACCTGCCACCTGCTAAGTGCAGGAATATTTAGCCGGTAGACAGCGGGTGTGTTTGTCAGAGGTTTCCAGCGCTGTGACAGATGACTGCGTCTGCATTCACGAGATGTCAAAACATGTCAGGTAGTGGGATTTTTCTGCTGCCTTTTCATCCTCGTTCAGACCTCGCCGCTGTTCGGAGGCTAAAAGCGCTGTTTGTTTGAAGAAACCTGAAAGATAGATTAGCGGCGAGTGACTTGCGAGAGAAATCATCTCCAGGAACAACGAAAGGAAGCCATTATGGGATTTGTTAAAAAGAGAGATTGAAGGACTTCTGGGTCGTGATGTTTTGGATATTTTTGAAGATAAAAATCTTAGTCTTTAGAAACATTTAGATGCATTTAAGAGAATAATTTTAAATCAGTGCTACTTTGGTTTGAATAAAAACGTTTGTACGATGCGATTTTAAGCGTTCTCTTGTTTAGATGAGATCCATAGAGTCTCGAAACCAAAGAGAGATTCTTGACCACACCCCTTTAAAACGTCTTAAACACACCCCCACTTCTCTTTGTCACAGAGTAACTCCGCCCAAATGTTTACCCGGTGTAAGAAGGCGGAGCTGTTATTAGTCTGTAGTGTTGCTGCGGGCGCCATTTTCTGGAGACGCTTGCGTTTACAACACTGTTCCAGAACAGTTCGACGCTAATGTGATAATCAGTAATCATGTCCCTACTCGTTTGTAATGCGTTTTAGTTTATTGGTCGTAGCGCCGGGACGCGGCGTCACGTTATAGTTATTCCCAC
>NC_056723.1:1040084-1090084 GCF_018831695.1 Puntigrus tetrazona | reverse complement strand
TACATAAGAGTTTTGGAGCAAATCATAGGCTGGCTGTTACGTTTGTCCAAAACAATTTGTTTCTACGTGTTCGGCAAGTGAATATATAACTAACTGCTAAACTCACCGCTAATGTTCAACTTTGACGACTGAAATCACAGAATTTATGTTCGACACCATCATTTATTTGACATCATTTACTCTCATTGTAGAAGGTTGGTAATGACAAAAATGTATGTTTTTGGTTGCGGAAATTTTGGTGTCTTTTATTGCGCCAATTTTATGGTATTTACTTTGATTAACAGAAATATTTTCATTGTTCAGTGTTTTTATATATATATACAGATAGATAGAGATATAGATAGATAGAGATAGATAGATAGAGATAGATAGATAGAGATAGATATAGAGATAGATATAGATAGATAGATAGATAGATAGATATAGATAGATATATAGATAGATATATAGAGATAGATATATCTAATTGCTAAAGTGAGTTTAATTAATTGTGACGACAACGTAACCATCTTGTTAATGATAATCATAAAGTCCAACTAAAAATGCATGATATTGTGGAACTGCTTCAGTCGGTTGGTTTCCCCACAGATATCATCTTAGTACATTCCTGGTCCGTGTTCTGGATGTTGTTTATGGACTGAATGGTTGGGGTTATGAGACGCGATCACTGCGTCACGCGTCGTCGCGAGCGAATCTGCTCCAGCGGATCTGTGTTCGGCTCCCAACCTCCCTCTCTGTTTCTCTCAAAGCCGCCATGAAGATCCTTTTATCCGTCTCCTCCCCCACAGCCCCGCAATCCTGGCCGACTCCAAACATGATGAGATTTTCTCTCTCGCAGTCTGCTGAGGCTTGTGTTGAGGTGTTAATGTTTTCAGCCTTTGACGGTAATATATAGCCTCTCAAAATATGTACATTACCGTTTATTTACATGCTGCTGTTCACAACACACATCGATTTTAAGCAGATTTCCAGAAAATCTTGCTGTTAATGTTTTTAATATCTTAATGTTTTCATGCCTGCACGTTCAGCTGAATAGAGTTGGGTGATAATGTCGTTTATATTTTGTGACGATGTTAAATTATAAAAAAACAACTCACTTTTTCATTGTGCATTCCAATTAATCTCAATTAAAAAAAAACAAAAACATAAAGCTAAGACGATAAAATACATTATAGGCACGCTAACATAAACATGACGCTTGAAAATACAGCTGAGCGATAAAATAGCGCTTTTCTGTTTTTACCAAATAACACAAATTTTTTAAACCGAGAATCTGAAACCGATTCCAAGAATAAAATTAAAATTTCAATGTAGCTGAATTTTTCAGAAGTTCCGGTGCTTCAGTAATTCACGTTGCACCAATATTGATCTTCGAACAATGGCGAAATATTAATGAAATTAGAACATTTTACATTTTAAATGTCATAGGCGCTTTCGTAATCGTTTCCGAATTACCGTTTGTTTATTTTCAGAACATTTTTAAATAATTCAAGACCTATTTGTCACGATTCAAGTGAATTTTTTCTTTTTATAGCACTTTTCAGAACGTGAACTCCTCCACAGTCGCTGTATAAACCTACTTAAAATACTGCCAGTGTTTATTTTTTATTTACCAGCACGATCGATATGAACGCGTAATAAATATTTGATCAGTCCAGCTACCTTCCCCCGTGTCGAGGGTCGGTTTTCAGATGTTAAGCAGACACGCGTGTCTTGTGGTCATGTGGCGATCGAAGAATCCTTCCCCTTTGTAACGCGACCAGATTTCCCAGAACCCTTTGCATTGATCAGCGTTGCCGCATTTATTCCTGATTTGGCGACAAATGATCCATTCATGTCTTTTCCTGTTCGCTTCAGGACCTCAAACTATAAATGTTGCGATCGTTTCTCTACGATCCTCGTCACCCCGTATCTTCTGCCCTCCGCCTCAGACCTTCCCGGGGAATCTGAAGCAGGTTTAGCGTGGGATCAGACGTGTGAGTGATGCCCTCTCGGTCATTGTTATGAGCTCCTGGCACATTCCCCCGTGAGGGAAGACAATTATACGCTTCCTCCGAGCTGGGTCACGCAGAGGCAAGGGTGGAGGCTACTGAACAAAGCCTGCTGGGAGCTTGTTGGTTGAACACAGGAATCTTCCTGTTTGTGCGTGTCGTCTCCGAAGGGATGGCTGCAGTAGATCCAGAGGACAGCTGGCCGGCTGGTGGGAACCTCTTTGGCCGAGTCGCCCTTCAGGACTCTGCGTGCGGGGTTACCGAAGCGCTCTGGCGTTTTGAAGAAGCGTCTCTATTGTTGTTGTGTGTGACCGGCTGACGTTCCGGTGTATGAAAATGTAAAATTATTCTAAAACGCTTAAAGTATTGTCCCATAGGGCTGGGTTGAAGAATGCGGCAAATGCAAAATGCCGTTGTTGTTAATAAGTGGCTAGCATTCCAGCGTTCGAAATATCTTTTAAATGATACACCAAGGGAAGATTTGTGTCGAAAACACGATAGAAATCTTTAGATTTTGGAACATGCATTCAGGTTTTTTTTTTACAATAGTGTATCTTTTTAGAATAGTCCATCAAAATGATAAAATAAACTATTATTACTTTTATTTTCCTAATTAGAAGCTGTTTTTGTGTTTGATGTTTGGGTTGTGCGCCAATTTACCGTGTCTTTTTAAAATTACATTCGAATTTCTCCTTTTGAATTGATGTCCCAAACCAGATGCAGAATTAAATAAAGGCTTTTAAATGTAATTTGTGTCTAAAGTAAGTTTGTTCTGAAAAAGTTTCACTTTTCACTTTAAAAAAACGTTTTCGCTTTTTTACTGTATTTTACAAAAGTGTCATTTTTACCTGGAAAAAGAAACCTAAACTTAAATGTGTTTTAAGCCAAAACTTAAGCAGGCTAAAATTTCCAGATAGTAATTGTACTGTATTTTATAGAATTAATTTGTAAATTTTTTTCTTTAAAAATTGGACGCCTAGAAGTTTCAGATAGTGGTTTTTATTTGACAGGTTTTTACAAAACTGTAATCTTATCTAGCAAAGCAAAGTTTTTCTTTAAAAACAAAATATCATTTGTTGGAAAGTATTAAAGTGGACAATTTAAGAAGCTGTACGTTTCAGAAAGGGCGGTATTTTTACTGGATCTCAAGAAATTTTACAGAACCATTTTTTATATTTAGAAATGCAAAGTCCGTCTTGGAAAAAGAGTTTGTTTGATAGTTTTAAGAAATTTAAAAAGACTCCTATGAAATCGGTGTTAAAATAAAACTTCATCACCAAGAGGGAATTTCTTTGCAGTAAAATCAGTATCTTCTTGTCATTCCCTGGCAAAAGGGAAATGTTCTAGAAGCAGTGTAAAAGATGGTTTTACGGTATGAAATGTATTTTGTACACGTCTTGGTGATTTGTCAGTGCGGGTCTTTCGCAGTGGATGTGTCGTCTGCTGTGGGTTTGTCAGAGGATCTCGACAGAGCAGCTCTCTTTGTAGTGTCTTGATAGAACACAAACAGATGAGAAACTCCAGCGCTGGCAGCAGAAGGTCGGAGACGTTCTTGCCGGGAGCAAGATAATGAACAGCAGTCCTCCTTGAGAGACGTTTCGAAAAAGACGTTCCTTAAATTCACTTTTGTTGAGGCTTTGATGACATCTAACAGCTCAGTACCGCTAACCCTGCTTTTCCTTTCGCCGTATTTCTCAGATGCCGTGCCGTATTTTTGCTAGAATGGACAGGAAGTAAAGGACGGTGTTTTTTCTCCGGCGTGACCCTGACTCGCTCTGATTAGTTCTAGCTCGCCTTTTATCAACAGCGAGAGTAGAAGCGAATAAATGATATCATTATCAGTTGTGAAAGTTGCTTTTGACGGGAAGCTTGTTTTGAGAGCGTAATCTCAGCTGCGGCTCTGACCGACCGTGTCCGGATTGGCGTGTCCATCTTGGTTACGCGTGACCGGCCCGTATATTGGCTCGAATGTAAACCAGTCTTGGTTGTGGAATTATTTCTGAAATGCCAGTCAGGCTCATTCTAGAAAAAAGGCTCTGACGGACTTCGTTTTGCATTTCTAGCATGAAGACTAAAGGTTCTTTTGATTGGTTACAACAGCTTTGGCTTCAGGTCCAAGTATGCCAACGTTTTTCTTTATTTAATCAGTTTCATACATTTTTTTACTTTACTTCAGCAAGCAACGCGATTCTGGAAGATGAAGTTTGAATGTTTGTGGCTGATAGTAGTGCTTCCTGTTTTCTCACTTTCAGTTCTTGGAAAGTGCATCTGCAGCTTGTACAGTGTTGTTATTACTGTTGTGCAAAAGCTAGTTGGCTCAAAATGAGATTTATTACTCGTTCTCAATTTGCTAATATGACATAATACTTGGAGAAAGCGGCGTGGACCAATTCTATTATGTTTTACGGTGTTTTCTTGTCCATATAGATGGTTGAATGAGCTGTCGGTATACGAAAATAAAGCTTAGGTTGTATCTTGTTTTCCACAGCATAATAACATACGGTTTTGAGAGCGCTCGAGAAGTTTGTTTGAGTAAAATATGCATGGTTTTGATCATTTTACTAACCCTTGGTAGATGGAGCTCTCATAGATGATTCATTCCCTCGCCTGGATGGATCGTAGGAAAGTCGTGTTTTTTTTTTCTGGTGCCATTTTTATAATATTTCCATGCTGGTGTCAGTGGGATGTTGGTAGACATCCGTCACGTCGCAGCTGCACTCATTGTTTTGTTGGGTTCATTGCCCCCTGTCACCATCCAGCTGGGATTTAGTTTGCCAGCCTTTCACATCTCCTCGTTCGACTGCAGAAAAACAGTTTTCACTCTCCGCGCCAGCCGCTTAATAAACCGTCAGCCAGAATGTCTCTTTTCTTTTGTTCTGCCTGGAGACCTTGGGTGGGCGATTGGCAGAAAGAATTGCACAGTTCGCAAGATTGTGGTGATAACTCTATTTATTACAGTGTGGGCCTCGTGTTACTGCAAAAAAATATCAGAGCTTCGGAATATAAATATATAAACACTGGTAATTGTGGTTGGCGTTAGCATTTATGGAAACCACCATCCCAAACCTGATGGGTGCCCTTGCAACATGTACGTTAATAAAACTGGAGCCGAAGCACTGTAGTGAACATGCGCAATAATCAGCGTCTTCGAAGCATCATTTTAAACACTGAAATGGGAAAACGTGGATTTTTCTTGAAATCTGTTATCGAGTTTGTAGCTGAACCATTTTATTTTTTTGTGTGTAATGTTGTAATTTTGAAAGGATTTATTTAGAAATGCGACTTCACAACGCCGATGGACAATGACCCAAGCTAAATCGTTCTCGGAGAAATCGAGCCAAGTTCATCCCGTTCAAAGTAAAAACATGTCTGTCGTGTGTAACCAGATCAGTTCAGGAGATCTGTTGTTTGATGGGGAAACACTTTCATTGGTTGTGTGAGCGTTTCTTTTGGTGGATGTTGGTGTAAGACATTCCTCAGCGGACCCCTGACTCCTGCTGGGGCCCCACGGCTCCTCAATCGCTCCAAACATGAATGGTAGTTTCACCATAGTGACATGTCCAGCTCATATTTCACCTCCAAATGTTGTGTTATGCTTTTTAGTATTAAGTCTATATTATTCGAATCGTCTTTATTTACAATTAAATAATTAAATTTATGCTCATTTAAAGGGATAGTTCACTCAAATGACTTGCTCTTGTCCAAACTTTCATTAAAAGTTTCAAACAAAATTTCATTACTCTATTAGATTTAAATTTAGTTTCTCTTGACTATGAGAATGTACATAAACATAATGCTAATGTAAAATAATATAACTAAATTTCAAAATAATTACGTTCATGCAAGGTTTATTTCTTTTTAATTGTTGTCAATAAAGTAAAACAATGTGTGTTCTAAGTTAGATTTATCCAAATAATGCCTCAAAATTTGCACAAAATGCATTACATAAGCTTGTTTTGCAGTTTTTTTTATCAAGATTGGAAATCTATATTCATGTTACTTTTCTGTTTTTCCCATTGTTCCAGTCATTTCCACTGAACCGTACAGGAAATGTTCACTTTTTCTTTTCCAACCTTGCGCTTTTTTCCCCCCAAGTGCTCGTTTTAGCCGTGTCATGAATTAAACATGGCCTTGTAAAGGTAACTCTTCTCAGCACCTGCAGCGCTCGGTGTTCGTGCTCCTCAGAACTCACTTTTTGGAGGTTCCCCTGTGTTTTGGGAGAGTGTTTATTTTTGAAGACGTGACAAGAGAAGTTTGGAACGGGCTCAGCTCATGATCTGCAGAATCTGTGTTTGGAGGGGTTGAAATTGCTTGGGGGAACCTTGGCTTCAGTTGTAGCATGTGTTCGTCATAAATTTATTGGCTTGGACAAACACAATTGAACACACAGCTGCCGCCCATATTGTGGCTTTGCACAGGCGCTTTATGGAAGCAAATTTGTTGAGCAGGAGCTGAAGGTGTTTAAAAAGAGTCCCTTTTTCTAGTAGCATGATTTTTTTTTTTTAACCACGCAAAGACGCACTGCAAGCTATTTTCAAGGAGGAGGTCTCCTTAGCTCAAATGCCCATCGTATGCCATGCACGACACGTCTGCGGCTGTATTTCAGAACCCGAACATGCGTGACTCTGAAAAGCCTGCATAAATAACACATTCTCCTAATCAAAACAGATGGCAGTCTGTTGTGGTTTTGGTTTTGTGCTGATTTTGTGTGCCTGAGATTCTTCTGGAAACCACATCTGAACCCAACTCCATATCCCAGCCCCCACGCTGGGCGTGACCCACATGGCAAATCCCAATTGCTTCCTTTATAGTAACTGCGAGGCATATGCAAAACTGCATATTTTTGAAATATGCCATGTCAGTGGACTGCTTAAATAACAGCTGGTCTTGTAGAGTTAGACTTTTTCTTGAAAATACAGGTTTTTTTAATCAATGGTTCCTTGAAGAAACATCTAATGAACTACAAAAGGTTCTGTAAGTAGGTTCTTTAGATTATTCAGGTGTTCAAACTTTAAAATTAATATTCCAAAAGTGGACAAATGCCATAAAAGAACCGTTTCCCCAAACGGTTTTGGGTTCCCCAAAGAACATTTCCCTCATTTACCTTATAATCTACTTATTAATCTACTTTTTCCACTCTAAAGAACATAAAGAGTTCAAACGCTTCATAGATGTTAAAGGTTCTACTTGGAACCATCAATTCCAATAATGGACCTTTATTTTTAATAGGGAAGAAGAACCAATCTCAATGAACAGTTGTCAAAAGATAATTTTTTTGTAGTGTAAAAAACGTTGTAATAATCTAAAAAGATCTGAAAATGTAAAAAAAAAAAATGTTCCACGAAGAAAAACCATTGAACTTTCCCATTCCACACAAGTTTTTTTTTTAGTTGTCTTTAAATAATTTAAATAATCTTCAAACTAAGAAAAATTAACTTTTCAATGAAAGACAAAAACGTTCTATTACAAAAAAGGTTCTTTACACACTTAAAAATTTAAGGATGTTTATTGGCATGGATGGTTCCTTGAGGAACCTTTAAAATCCATGGAGTCTTTCCATTGGACCATACCGAAAAACAGGTCTTTAGATTATTAAATTGTTGTTCACCGAAAGAAAACCATGGTTCTTTTAAGAACCGTTTAATGAAAGGTTATTACCCAATAGTTAAATAACTATTAGCCATCTGGGTTGCCAAATAACCCTTCAGTAAAAAGTTCTTAAAAGAACCATGATTTTCTTTGTGTTAATTTGTCACTTTTAGCATTGCTGCAAAAATCTTCTTTGTAATTGGCTTTAAAAGTTGATGAAATTGATTATAAACAACGGTTGTGACTGCTTCTTGAAAATTCTAGAAACTATTGAGTAGCATGCCAAAAAACAGCGCGTTGCATTTCTAAATTTACAGTGTTACAGCACCAATCCACCATTCTCACTCATCTTGGCACGGATATTGGATATTATGGTAAATGACAGTGAGTTTTTACATTGAATGATTCTCTTATTTGGAAATTATTAGTTTACAGCATCTTGACCCTAAAGGCCAGATCTTATTTCAGCTTCGTTTGAGTAATTAATTGATTGTGTTTTCAGAAAACAAAGAGTGATTGGAAAGATTGAGTCAGACGAGGCTTGCGTTTGTGCGGCCTGTCTGCTCAAGTCTTCTCCTGCAGCGTTTGGTGTAGATTTCTGTCGACATCGTCTCCAGGCCTCCGACGGTGAACTGTCTTTAATTGCCATCTTGGCAACAAATGGCTTCACTTTGCCGGAGGGTTATTTTGCAGCAATTACCTTTAGTATCAAGCGTGGCACTTTACACCTTCCTCAAATTACTTCAAATTAGGATTTACACGGGACTTCAAATTAGCTTTGCGTTGTCACTTTTTGCACACAATGGAAGATGCAACCATTATTTACGAACACGTTAAACGTGTTGGTATGAACCGCCACCGCGCCGAAGTTGGGACAAGTGTTGTTATTTGATTGGCAACACTTTCCATTCCATAGCCTAATGCTTTCAGCCAGGAATTTCACGAGGAAATGAAGGGCTGAAACGCAAGTGTTCTTAAGACGTGCATTAGTTTGTATCTGAACTATAAATGTGACGCCCGCAGTACACACTTGGCAGGCGGACTTTACCAATGGAGGCCTCTCTGGCATGAAGTCATTGTGTCATATGTTTCCAACTTCAACAGACTGTTGTCACGCCCTGATTGCACACTTTAACTTCCCACACGTTTGTGCACTTAGGTTTATGGCAGATGACTTAGTAGTGTATTGTGTTTGACTTCAGAAAGTCCTTTAGTCGTTTTCAGAAGCCCTGCTTTTAATTTTACGGTTGTTGTTGTGGTTTTGATAGAAATACATACATTTAAAAATCTATTACTATCAAATAATTAACTGAAAGAATTTATACAGGCCTAGGTATAGCACGTTTGTTAGAAGTATACAGTCTTTTTATTGCAACCTTGAACATGTGATGAGGTTGCATATACATCAATACATGTTAGAGTAAAAGAAATGCATATATTCAATTGAAAGATTTTATAGTTGCATTTGTTTTCTTCTACTTTATTCTAGCAATATTTTGTTAAAAATAAAAATGTTCTTTTCCAGATACATTTTTAAATTCTAGACTTGTTTTTGTACTTTTTGTAAAGGGTTAACTTTAAGGTGAATTCATTTTTTTTCTCCATTAAACATGAAATATTTTGTAGTCGCCACTGTAGCAGCCGTAGTTTATTTTAATGTTGTCATTGAATGTGTAACGTATTTGGAGACTTCTGGTTGTGTTCTTACGTTTGTTTGTGCTGAAAAGAGCAGCCTCAACATTCGTCAGAGTTTCTCCTTTTGTTTCCACGGGAAGCAAGTCCGGCAGGGTTTGTTCTGACCTGAGGCCGCTGACGAAGTTACCGTGAACTCTTCTTGATTTTGTCTGGGAAGAGAGAGCTGTTGAATTTGCCAGGAAACCACGCTTGTGAATAGTAGCACCGTGATCTCGCTCCCCCCGCAGCCTGTTCAATCCATCTGGGAGCTTGTCAGCCTCCTCAGCCGGGTACTCCGTGTGCCCTGCGAGCAGCATTTCTGTCCTCTCTGTGAACAGGCTGGAAATTATCTGCGACATGAAGGCTGTAAAAACCCTCCAAAGGTACTGCGGGACTTGTCATTCGAGGTGCCAAATCAGGTACCTGTTCACGCAGGCTTTTGGAGTTTGGAGTGAAGCATCTCTCCTGCTTTATTGGTGCACAGGGAAATCGCGAGGCCAAAGAGGTTTCATTTTTACACACAAGGGCGCCATCGAAGCTTCGCTGCCTGACAAAAAACGGCTTCTGATTGGACAACCGTCCAAGCGAAAGGTCTGTTGCAGGGGATAATCGAGGACCTGGCAGACGTCCGAACTCAAACGGGCGGCTCGGGGGCAATGCAGAACGGTACACCGCGTACGGCCACAAACCGAATCCCGCTGCGTTCCAGACTGGATGCTGCTCCTGACATTTCCCTGAGATGGAGTCTGGCTGACCCCGCAGGACGCTTGATTCCCGTCACCTGAAGCTTCCTGCACTTTTCTATTTCAGTCAGCAGTTCAAGCACACAATCCAATTACACGGTGGAACCTCGGTGTGATAGCTAGCGCGGAACGAGAGCCCGGCCCCGCAGGCAGACTCTTAGAAATAGCTCGTTAAGAAGCCCCCTTTCCTGCCCCTGTAATTGAGTATTTGGCTTGGCTGTGTTTGGCAGAGCTAGCAAATGTTTATGGGTTGAGGTGGTGCTTAACTTCTCTAACATCTGGTGGCTTGTCATAAAGGCATTAACTGCTACGTACATCTTTGTTGTGATTAGTGTTATGATTATGCAGCAGATCTGAGCTTGAACATATTTGCGGTGTTTCATAGGCTGTATTAAAAAGTTTGGTGTTTGTAAAGAACTTTTAACTTTATGAACTTTATTTAAATGTAACCATTTATATATGGTTGTATGTGTATATGAAATGGTTATATGAAACCATTTAAGTAAGATTATTTAAAGCAAGTGAGAGAGTATCAAGTAGACATTACAAATTGTAGGCTAGTTGTAAAAAGAAATATTTTATTGGATTCTGCATAAAATGTATCGCGCACAAACATTTAGGCTTTAATGAACGGCCTAACTATGGAATATAAAAGTTGATCATATGTGAAACATCAATTTTTTTGCCGAAAGTCTTAAAATGGCCTAGTCACCAAAAGTCTTCAAAATATCATCTTTTATTTTCTACAAAAGCAAGGTTTGAAATGACATGAGGGTGAGTAAATTGACACGATATAATTTTTTTTTTTTTTACCATCCTTAATTTTTGTTAATTATTTTTTTATAAAAAAAGGAAATAGGCTCGTTCTCCAACTCCCCCAGAGTTAATAAGTTGAGTTTTATCATTTTGGAATCTATTCAGCCGATCTCTGGGTTTGGCGATAGCACATTTAGCATAGCATACAACTTTGAATCCAATTAGACCAGTAGCATTGCTTTCAAAAATTACCTGTTTAGATATTTTTCCTATTTAAAACTTGACTATTCATCAAAAAGCTGATTCATTCAGGAATAATGTCAACGGCTCTCCTTATGAGTGGTCCTCTGAATTGTTGGTTCACACGATTCATTCAGAAACTAAACACCATTGTGTTGCTAAATTGTGCTATGGCTTTAAAGTGTATCAAGACTTGTATGGCTTAATATAGCTTAAATTATGTCTCTTACTGAAATATGTAGAAGAAAACCCATTGAATGGTTTGTTAGAAAAAAAAAATTGCATATTTCAGATTGTGGGGGCGGCATTATTCTGATGACGTAAAGTGCTTGCATTTGGTGAGCTAGACAACTCAAAATACAAATTATATTATAATTTGATGACCGCAGCTAATGAAAGAGCTTATAGGACATAATGGATATAAGCATAGGCTTAAACCACATGGCGTACCAGTTTTTTCCCCACAAGAAGTCTAAATGGAAATCAATGGAAATGTGCGATAAGAAAGGATAATAATAAGCGTGGGTGTGTTCACATTCTAACAGGATGGCATAGAATTTCTTGTCTCAGCCGTTTGTAAGCTCTTACCGAAAGCTGTGGTCTACTAAAAGAGTCACAGGCTTCAGAGCTAAAGTGGAGATAACAAAGAAACAGGTCTTTAGGAAGTTTTATTCGTCTACAGACATCTTCCCATTATTATGTCCGACTCTTATCACTAGGAAAGCAGCCAGGAAAGGCATACGTTATTTTTCTTGTTGCTCTTCAACAGAAAATTGCAACCAAAAACAAAAAAACCCAAATCTTAAGCAGCACTCATGTGATATTGCTCTCACTGCTGGTTTGTTGTTACTTATCGTGTGATATAAATATGAGACATACTCGTAAAGGGGACAGTTTTGCACTAGTATCTTGAATTTTAGAGCACAACTGCATTTAATAGCAAAATCTTTATATCCTAAATATCTTGTCAAATATCTTATCTTGCCTTTTTATTGTCATAAAGTGGATAAAAATGGATAAATATCCACCAAATAATGTTGCTGTTTGGTTAATGATCAATAAGTGTTTGGTTAATTAATGCATGCTGGTCACACTTTTTCTTTTCTTTCTGCAGTTCAGTGTTCGGGCAAGGCTCGTGTGCGTTAACCACAGATTATCCCTGATTAATATGTTGCAGGCCACTGCTTTGTGTTTGAGAGTGCGTCCAGCGCGCTAGAGGCCGAAACGGCTCACTTATGCTAGCGTTAAGGGCAGTGCAGTAGGTCAAGTGCAGATAGGATTTCACCCTCTTTACTGTGTGGTTAAACGGGGCAACCCAACTCCTCCAGACCGGCCCGGGACAGCTGTTCTCTTCTGTTCTGGGTTGGATCAAATGCTCCCTTCGTGGCTGCTAACATGGCTGCTGGAGATGGCCTCTGTTTGAATTGGCTAATGTCGGTGTTGGCAGAGCGAAATCGCCGGCGAGCCGAGAACCTACCGCTTGGGCCTAATAAGAGCTGAGAGAAAGGGCCGACGTCTCAGAGATAAAATCCTAAACTTGTCTACTTGCAGATCTTGAAAGAAAAAGACAAGAAGGCAAGGGAGAATTCCAAGAGGGGAAGATGAAAACACGAACGGCAGTGCTTTCATCTGATGCAGTATGTAATCTAACCGCGGGAAGTGCTTCCCTCCCTTTCACCGAGCCCGGGCTCTTCAGAAAGAGCTGTGATTTAGTCTGACGGAGAGCCTGTCAGTTCCAGCAGCCTTTGAAACCGTTTTTTTATTTTTTTTTATTAGAGAATCTCAATTACTCAATCGCCGAGAGGGAATTAAAACTCTGGCACCGAAGGCACAAGCGCTTTTCAATCAGGTCAGGGGGTTCTCTTGAGTAATTTTGCATTTCATCTTTGTTGTCTTGTTGTGCTTGTTTTTCTTCATCCCTGATTGTATTCCTTCTTTTATCTGTTTCTCCTCATCGAACAGGGGCGAGACAGGTATCGATCCTCGACCCTGTCATCTCTGCGAGGCGTTTGCACGAGTACCCGTTTGAGTTTCAGCTCACGTTTTTCCATCAAGCCGAGGCGTCCGCAGTGGATGCCTGTGTTAATTAGGCCCGTGTCGTGTCGGGTGGGGTTGGGAGCGTGAAAAGGCAGCTCGCCTCCCTCGAGCGCTCCCGCTGCTTCCTGGCATGTGGCAGAGAAAGCTAAATTAGTTTAGCGCCGTTATTTACGGCCCCTGGAAGGGCATCGGTACCTGAGTGTGGGGGTAATGAAAAGGACAACCTGTTCTGGAGCCGCTGGAACATGGTGCTTTTAGTTCTTGCTTTACCTTTAGCGATACTTGCCAAAGACGAGGAGAAGCGTAACTTAATTTTGCTTCTCAATAAACAGTTTTTCTACAGGCATATTGATTGGTTATCCATCAAACAACATCAAAAACAAAACTCGAGCATGTGTGGCACGTCCTTGTCTGGCTCAAATCAAAAGCTTTGTCTTTTGGCTTTCGGTGTTTGAATAAGGGAATAGACAAAAGGTTTCTTTTTACTCCCTTTTATAGCTATAGTGCCGAGCACAGTTTCGTCATTCGGTTCCTAATTAGGTTGTGTGTGTGAGAACTGTGACAGTGAGTTGCATCATCAGCCGTGTTGGGATATGAATGAGTTTTGTAAAGCTTTGGCTTTTCACTTTTATTGGCAACGTCAAAAACCTGGGGCGAGTTACACCAGTGGAGTGGCTCACCGGTGCGCATGTTTTAACTAGTAACCTTTTGTACGATTTAACTGCAAGAAATAGATTTCAGCTTTTTTGTTATTCCAGGTTTCTGTTTTCAGGTCTATCTTAAGATGAAACACTCCTGATGCTGGCCGAAAAAACACTGTCCGTTTTAAGACTTGCGTCGTTGGACGAGTCATAAGCTGGCTGACTTTAACAAGTAGATAAACATTTTGTTCAAGTCTTTATGAAGCAACCACTGAGCAACTTTTAGTTCACTCTAAACCTCACTCTAAACTCGAATGGTAGAAAATATCTAGTCTCTTTTATCTTTAATGACGTTAAATGTCTTTATGGCAGACATTTTTGAAATTCTGATATCAGGGTATCTCGAAACTTCTCGAAATTTCCCAAACGATTTCACTCCACTGGTAAAAAAAAAAACTAAGTCCTGCCTAAAACACACAAAAGTACAGCACGCTGTCAAAATTAACATCATGGTTCTGACATGGTTCTTCGCCAAATGCTCCTATGGCAGCTCAGAAATTCTTCAAAATAACATTGTGGCATGTCGTTGTCTTTATCACCTTCAAATATGGCATCTTTCAAAGTTTTACTTTGAAAGCGTGTGGAAAAACACACAGAACTGATGAATGACCTATTCCTCAAAAAATTTGCTCCATTAGTTAGAAAAACAAAGTCCCGCCCAAAACTGGCATCACCGGTTAAATCTGAGGCTGATGTGTCAGGACGCTCAAAAGAGCAGAGCAAGGTGGACGCCAAACAATCAAGTAGCGACTTCTAGCTAGCTACTTTAAAACTCAAGTAGAAAAAATGCCAAATATCAGCATGGTCCGTATATAGAACTGCCAATTTAAACACGCTACTGTAACAGCATTTTTACCTCATTAAAGGTAGGGATTACTTTTTAATGAGGTAAAAATGCTGTTACAGTAGTTTAAATAATTTAACAATGATATTGTTTTATGGCATTTCATTGTTGTTTGTATTAAAGTGGCATCTTGTGAAGTTCTACTCTCAAAGCTCTTGGAAGTGCCCAGAAAAGCAGGGGACTGATGAATGACTGTGATAGTGGAAGTCCGTCTTATCTTGGGTTCCAACGGCAGACGTTTGGAAAGCTTCCTGCAGGACACACTCCATGTTCCCTGGTGGACTGACGGATTACAGCAAACCACTGATTAGTGTCCTCTCATTCAACCATCTGTCTCCTCGGCTATTTAAGATGCAGCTCAAAGCCGAACTCATCCTTTTCAACTTAAGTAGCGCTTAGTTTTATTAGACAACCGCCAAACTGCAGTAGTACAGTTAAACCAGTTTATGGTTTCATACAGTTTTTTTGTGTGACATCTTTCGAGTATCATGGGCCATGACTTTGACCTTTAATCTTTGTCTGTTTTATTTCCGTTTCACACTAAATGTAGAATGATTTCTTAAGATCTTCTTAAGATTCTCTAATGAAAAACAGATTTGAACCATCTTTCGTATTAAAAATGTTTCACTTTCTATTTAAAGGTCCCAAAGATCAGTGACATTCATGCCCATGGAAAGTGATTATAGTGATAAGTAGTGAGTAATTTGTTAAACTGAATTTTAACAAACATCTGATGTGTACCACACATTTGACTTTTTGCAGCATCATGTGTGCATATTTGTTTTTTTGTATTGATTTAAGGATCAGGTTCTTGGTCTAACTGGGGTTAACATCTGACCTTTAAATGTTTTAAATATTTCTCTGCAATATTCTGACGCTGTGGTTAACCTTTCTGTATACAGTAAGTCTACAGACTAAGTAGTTAAGTTGTCATCCAGCAACTTTGATTGACTAATGAGTTTCTTATCTTTATTTTCTTTCATTTCTCTTCAAACGGAGATGCTGAATAGTTTGCATAATGAGAGCATGAGATGCTTTGTCTTGCAAAAGTAGCTGTAAATGCACTGTCAAAATGCTAAAATCATGATTTAGATTTTTCAGATGTAATTTCAGTGTATTGCATTGCATTCAATATGGATTGATGTTGTAATGAGCTTAGAAACTGATTTTAAAGACCCCAGCGTTATGATTTAATCGGCTGTGAAATGTCTGGCCAATTTAAGGCAAAACAGTGCCCTGCAGAAATCTCTTGATTGGCATAGGAACTTTGACAGGTGGACAACAATCTAATTACAGTACTGCCTTAAAAACAACCAGCCATTCAGACAACCCACAACTAGATGGTTTTGTGGTTGTCTGATATGTTGTCTGATAAAAATATGTGGTTTAGCACATCCTTAATATCATTTATGTTGACTTATGTTAGAAATTAATAGCAATGCTGTTTAGTGTCAAAGCGAGTGGCCCGTTTGAGTAATTATGATTGCTGCAGTCATTCGTTGAGCTTTAATGTCAGTCTGTCAAGTGGTTCCATGTGCGTTGTGATGCAACGTCTGTTTTCTGGCTTTGAACTGATGGTGTCCATGATTCAGCTGTATTTGTTTTGCCCTGAGTCATCTAGAATGATTCTTCCAGTCTAAAAAGATTACTCGGCATGTATTTGTAATTCATGTGCAGCTTGCAAAACCTTTTTGTATATACGGCCTTCACGGGTCTGATATTATTGAAACGTTCACTTTGAGAACTGAAAATTAAAGTCAGCATTTCTAAACCTGTTTTCTAAGAGCAGTGCATTTGTCAGATGGTCTTAAAGCATTGTACTTTACTACATTTGCTCATTTCTTACACATTTTCTTCTTGTTTTTACCCCTCCAGGGCAACAATGTGGGTTACTGGGAAGGGGAAACCAACAGGACCCTGAGGCTTGTGTAAATGTACTTCCCGACCGCCTCAGACGTCTGAGAAGGTCAGACCTCCCTGTGGCACGCTTGGGCCGCTGGCACTAAGATGTCCCTCAGTAGTGGCACTGCAGGCGGGAAAGGTGTGGACTCGAATGCGGTGGACACTTACGACAGCGGGGATGAGTGGGATATTGGTGTAGGCAACCTGATCATTGACCTCGACGCCGACTTGGAAAAAGACAAGCTTGAGATGTCTGGCACTAAAGACGGGGACGGAATGGCTGCTGCCTCGAGCGCCGTAGCGGCATTGCCGGACAACATCAAGTTCATTAACCCGGTGCCTCCTCCGCCGATCAAGGACAGCAAATCCAAAGCTAAGCGTAGCAAGAATTCTAAGGACAGTAGCAAGTCCTCGACCCCTGATGGGGCCAAAAAGGACGCCCAGGGACGGACCCAAAACGAGGGCACTGGGCCAACCGTGGGAAGTGGTTCCGCAGCTTTACCTTCCGGGAAAGGTTCTGATAAAAGTAACAAAACTTCCCGTAATGTTCCAAGTGGAAAAAAGGACAAGGAGGGTACTGGGAAAAGCAAGAAGGAGAAAAACGAAGGGGTACAAGCTGGGAACATGCCCTCAGAAAAGGACTCATCGGCACAGGTTATGCCTTTAGGCCAGGCACGCAATACCCCGTTTGAGGGGACGCAAAATTCGGACCTTGTTGGTGCTGAGCAACTAGGGAATATCACCCTTGATACCACTGGAATAGTCACACCTTTGGCTATCAAGAGCGAACCAGAAGAAGTGGAAAGTAATGACTGCAGGACCATGAAGAAAGTGAAAAGTGAAAAGGTGAGTCCACTGGTGTTTTCTTTGCAATCGAAACGAGTATTGCATTGTCTGCATTGTCTGGTGTTCAGTTGGGTTTTAAGTTTCTATTTGTGTAAGAATCTGGTTGAGTTTTATAAACGGTGATCATATAATGTCAGCAGAAGCTGGAAGCTAATGCTGTTCTAACTGTTCGATGTGAACCTGTGACTTAGAAGCACCTGACACATCCTGGTGTGCCGATTTCCTGGCTGCATTTCCTTTGGCACTAGTCCATTTTAAAGAGCGGAAAACAGGGCATGCTTAGTTTAGTGGTCTCAATATCCATTTAGAAATGCATATAGCTTTGCCAAAAGAGATTTACTGCAGGACCGAGGCCAGATGTCCAGTGATACAAGACGATCGGCTTCCAGAATTTTGTGTACATCAATCTTACTTCTTATATCAATAAGGGAATTGTGTATAAGAAACAGCTGTAACGGTAAAGATAATTTTACAAGTTGTTGTTAACCAGAAAACTAGCTATCTTGCCAACTGGTTAAGCCTTAGTCTGTTGTTACGTAGCTTGTGTTTATTGTGAAATATCTTATATTTGCATGCAGTTTTTCTGTCTGATTGAAGCTCTTGTTGCTCAATCTTGTTTGAGTTTTTGGCTGATTGTAGGGGTTTTCTCAATTATTCATTGCACTCAATTATCTGCCTACTAGTTCCTAAGGAGTTTTGGCAGCTGGTCTAATTTCTAGCTTGATCTCTCATGTTAAAACAAGAATCCATGCCTCGACAGATTGTTCTTAGAAGAATGTAGACTTCAACATATTCCCTACAGGAATATCCACTAACACATGTTTTCCTGTGAGATGCAAAGATCAGCGAAGACTAATGTATTAGTAGTGTTTGAAGCCGTAAAATTCTGAGAACTTATTATATTGCACTGCCTTTAGTTGAACATTGACTGAGCTGGGCTTCTGTATTACAAACAGAGAGGATAAACCAGCATATCTGCTAACAACAGATCTGTGAAATTCTTCGCTAGTGACTCAGTCAGTAGTTGTTCATACTCACAGCATTGTGTTCCCTACATAGTGGGCCTCCGGGGAGCCATTGAAATGTAACACTTGGACCCCTTGCTTACTTTCAATTGTGACAGGCAGCCAAATATAGGCTACTGGAAAGAGCAACAAGGAGTTTTCTTTAGACAGAACTGATGGTGATCTCTCTGTAATGTCTTTGAAAAAGATTTTTGGGTTACTATGGCTTGCAGTTGATTGTTTTAAAACCATTTGACCTCGTTTTTGTGTGTTTTGAAATGAATTTTAGCATTGCTTTTTTTGTTCCAAATATGTGTGTAAACAACAGTTCTGTCTACACTGTAAAAAAAACAATCCGCAAACAGCAGCTGTGGTTGCAGGAATTCAACCGTAAAAAAACGGTAGCAACACATGTTTGGCGGATTTACTTTGCATTTACAAATGTAAATACCATAGTTTCTTTAATATAATGTTAATATACCAACCTATTAAATTACTGAAGTATTTTGTACCTTTGAAGTGCACTGATAACCACCAAATGCGAGTCATAATGAGAGAGTCACATGATGAACCAAAGCCCATCACAAGCAGCTTTTAAATATGAACACTTATAGAAGGTGCTCAGTGTTGTTCACACAAACACTAAACACCATCATGGTGAAATTAAACTGCAATTCAAGCTTTGGATAACAATTACATTCCCATGGACTCATTGAATGCACATCTAGAATGCAATGCAAGTAGCTGTTTTGGATAAGTGTCAGGCAAGTTCATAGTAGTTAACTGCATTCGTTAAACATCAATGTTTACATCAACTTGCATTGTGTTCCTGTCGCTCGAATGCAGGTGGCTTTTTTAGGTAGTTCATATTAGTAAGTTTCATAGTGATCATTAAGCATTGATATTTGCATACTTGCAATTCTGGACTTGTTAAGTTGAAATTTTTTGATGTAGCCCCGAGGGTTGCTTTCCTGCTTAGTTCTGTTCTGGTGGTTAGAACAGCCATTCTGAGCTTTGTCCCTGCTGTTAACGCAGTAGCGCTGCTCGACCAATGTCCCCCATTCATGACTTCCTCTGACTGCTGCTATTGTCTTCTGGTACATTCCTTAAACAAGCACAGGGGGTTCGCTCGGGGCCTCAGGGGGAGGGACGACATCAGCTCAAACAAAACACAGAGTACCTCTTCCTCTTTCCTCTTAATGACCAGACCTCGAGGTGTGAGGAGGGGATGCTATCGAGTGTCAGGGAGGGGGACCAGATCAGCTTTTCAACCATCTCTAAAGTGGTTTTGTGTTTCCACATCCCGTGGTGCTGGCGGGGCACCGTGGGCTTGGGCCGTGGAATGGAAGGCAAGGCTGGTTTTCCCACCTCGCGAGGCCGTGCAGGAATGCAGGAGCGATGGTACCTGCTGAGTGCCCCTGCTAGACTAGCATATCCACTAACACTGCCACACAGTCGTTATCACCCTGAGAATAACACGGGCTAATTTAACCCCTCACTGCAGTCATTTGATGAGGGGAAGCAACCTGCTTTAACAAGCCGTTTCTAGTTGTGAACTGGACTGCATAAGTGACAGTACACCAAACAGAATCACACTTTAGTCATGCTAGATTATGATTTGTTGTATTTTAACATTGAGATTTAGTTTGGATTGTGCAACGCGCCATGTGGCTTATAGTTCTGTTTTGAAGACTTTTATATAAGTGTCAGAGTGTACCAATTATTTTGAGTAATGTTGCACAATATATCAGTGCTAAATTGGATATCGCCTCTAACTATTCCCAATTGAATGTATTTTTCATAAAAAATTATATCACAATTAATATCAATTTAATTAATTCAGTACAAAATGCGTTTTAAATTTTATATTGCGTAATGTTCTAATGCCTAAAATAACTTGTATCTTTTAAAATGAATGTTTAGTTAAGTGTATTTAATTGTTCAGTTTTAAGTGTAGTTTTTTTGTAGTTGTACAAAATACTACTGAAATAAATTTTTTTAACAATTGTTTATTTGCTATAATATAATTGTTGACTCATCATGCTAGCCAGGATATCAGTATTGGTATCAGTATTCAGTATTTTTTTTTGTAAAAATATTTTTATTTTTTGTCATTCCTAGTCGTTATCATCTTACAAGTTGTCATGCTCTTTTTTTTGTTCCCTCTCTTAATGAATATCCAGTTTCATTCAGAAGCAGCTCACGTTACAGCCATTAAATGAGTTGTGAATGCCGTTTCACATCGAGCATGTTGTAAATAACATGTGTCTGCTGTTGACACTCGAACCATTTGCTCGTCTGCATCCCATGCCGTCATTCGTTATAGCCGCGTTGATTCAGCAAGTCTGCATTCTCACCCTAAATATAGAGGCCTTCGCTACGAGTCGGTGGAAGTTGCTCTCAGCCCGCGCGACGCGCTACGACTTCGCCCCAGCAGCGAGATCGGAGCTCGCGCTCGTAACTCTGACTGACGTGAGTTGCTAAGTTTATTGCTCCATCGGATGGTGATCCAGGAAATCCTTTCAGGGGTTTTCGTCGGGTGCGCGAATGTTTAATATTGGGATCGTTGCTGCCCATAAACTGCGTTTTCCAACATCTGGATCTCCGCTCGAGTCGAAAACAGGCCGGCCGTGGGTTCACACCCGTTGTTATTGGCTCAGACGGGGAATTAGCTGCCGTTGTAGACTGCAGCTCAGTGGATTTGTTAGACGGCCAGCGCATAAACCATCTCAAGATAATCCAGATTTAAAGATCTGGGTGTGATGCAACCCTTTTGTCTGCACATGATGGTATCGCCGCCTCAGAAAAGCCACCTGGAAATGGAGTTTTTTGCCTCGTACTGTTTTCGTTTGCTTCGGTGTTAACTTGATGTCAATGTGGTTTTTGTATAGCTAACTACCAGTCAGACTTGTAATCTAGTTAAAGCGCACAATTCCATCACGCCACCGTTTTTTTTGCCACTCGATGGATTAGTTGTGCTTGTAATTAATTAAAGCTTTTAACTTTGGGTATGTTGTAAAACCGTACAAGCGTTTCTCTGATTGTTTGCTTTGAGTATTGTTGCTCTAAAGGTGACTTTTTTTTTTTTTTTTAGTCCCGTCCCTCGGGGTCTTAAGCGTTCACGAGTGCACATTGGTAATCCCCGGAGACGCATTAAGCTTTTCTTCGAGCTCTTCTTGGCAGCTGTTTTTGTTTCCTAGAACCTTATCAAAACACACCAGCTTTGGCGTAAACGCCCGATGCGTTGTGATTAGCGTGACGTGCCGCGTACTTATTTTAAACCTCGTCGACACGGTAACAGCGCGTGGTATTTCGGTACCGATCTGTCAACCCACACGCTCTGGCACGCCGCGCTCCATTTTCAGGGATGCTGACAGGAACACAGATTGATTTATAGTGTCTCTTTCTTTCCCTGTCAGAGGGTTGATCTTGTGCTAGTAAATACCCAGGTTATTTTTTCCCTCTTAACACCTCTTAAGGTTTCATTATTTGGTGGATACGTGTTCCCCGAGGCGATCTCCGTATTGCTGCTTCGTAGTTTTGCCGTAATCCTGGCTGACATGCCAACAACGGGATTAGGTTTATCGCTATGCGATGGCGTCGAGCCTCTCTTCTCTCTCTCTCTCTCTCTTTTGCAGACTCTCCACGTTGGAGTGTCTTTCTTTGGAAATTTGCGTTGTGCTGCTTGTTTTGCCTGGGCGTAATTGCTACATCCTCACCAATAAATCCAGCGGGAGATAAAGACGGGAAGGTGGGAACCAATGAATCGTGATGGCCTTTCCTCTCTCTGTCTGTTTTACTGCGTTGTGATTCAGCCATTACCTCTGACAGCCAAGTCATCTTTTTCTTTATAATTAAGCGCTGTTTGCTAAGGCAGCCGTCACCGTTACTATTACTCACGCTTAGCGATTTGAACAACATTGATTTCAGTTGAGCGTTAGAGGTGGGGTTTAAGAACTAGTTTTACTCTGAACCAGTTCTGTTTAAGAAATAGTGCTACTGAATGGTTTTCATGACGTATGGGAATATGTTAAACGATTCGTTTTTTTTTTTTTCGCTGACAGACTGGCATTTAATCCAAGATCATTCCAGGCGGCTTCAGTTATCAGTTTTAGTTGTCTTTTAAAGAAATAGTCATTTATTAAATAAGCGTCGCTTTGTTGTGTTTGGAGATCGCTCCTTTAAAATGAAAAACAAAAAAACAAAAATAAACGTTACGTTTCTAATTAAGCTACTCGAGTGATTAATCTCCATTAATTGCATTCAAAATAAATAAAATAATCTTTTTACATACTACTTGTGCGTATTGTGAATTTTTGTGTATATATAGACACACACATACAGCATATAATTTTTATATAGTCATATAAAAATATTTAATGTATAAATGTAACATTTTTCTATGCATGTGTAATTATATACATAATACATATACACACACATTATGTAAACAACTTATTTTGCATGCAATTAAGCATAACAGTATATAATTGTTTTAGTATTTTCATTTTGTTTCAATTAGTTTTAAGAATAATAAGTTAATTCAATCAAATCACATTGGCCTTATTTTATGAATACAGCTATGAACGATTGTGATATGATTTTCATAATAAATCTCTATCATTATCAGATTTTAACTGACTCTTAAACTGATTTCATTACGCAAGATTTTCAGCGTTTTGCAGTAATTAATAGTGGATTTTTATTTACTAAAGTAAAAAAGCGAAGCGTTTTATTACTGATTAATACACAGGTTGCCCTTTCAAGGACTAAAAGGAGCAGAATTGTGAATCGTCTGCTTCTTTGAGACTCCCATCCCACGGAGCACGCCACTGTTATTTAATTTTATGTATTTATATTAACATTTAAATTACACAAACAAACTGACACGTTGCGGTGCACTGAATTTGGTCTCAAGCGATCAAGGCTTTGAATCTTGCTGTGGTGGCGAGGCCTGCGAAAGCCATGAGAGAAATGAGAAACAAAGCCCTTTCATGGCCGCCTCTCCCCTCCCTCCTGTTTTTCTCCATCTTTCTTTCTCTCCCTCCCGTCCTCATGTGCTCGCTCGGTCTCTTAGCGAGTGTGTGTGTGTGTGTGTGTGAGCCGTGGGGGAAGGGAAAGGAAGAGCGGGCGAGGGAGAGCAGCTGTCCTTTGCTGTCAACCAGTGCATTTTCCAATGCGCCTCGCTCCGTGTCTCTGTGCGTGAGGAGAGCGGGGGGGAGGGTAAGATCCGTGCGCTTTTCAGCGCCGAGACGCTTTCAGTTTTCTGTTCTTTGCCGTTGATGGCATTTTTACGTGTGTGTGTGTGTGTGTGTGTGTGTGCACGTTTTTGCATGTGAGATGTTTGAAAAGGGCTCAACTAGATTACGCTTTGCGTGTTTTTTTATTTTCGTCACGTAATCTAAATCCAAGGCAACATTAAATCTTTAATAATATTTGTGGCGGCGTTGGGCTATATGCTTCATAATCATATCTTCCTATAATAATCCTGTATTATCACGTTAATTTATTTAATTACTCCTTGCTGCGTTTCATAGCCAGCATCCTATCGTTAGTATAATTTATCAACTATTCAGCTTTTTCTTCAACACAGAAGTAAACCTTTGGGTGAGGCTTCCGGTTCGTTAGACGCTATAGTGAAGTAACGAGGACAATAACGGTGTAGTAAACCGTAAATCTTTGTACTACGCACTAGGGTTGCTAGGGTAGACGTGTTGGCGATATATCGGCGTTAAGCCACATCACTGGTTACTGTTATTTTTATAATAAAAATTAAACTACTGGCCGTGGCTGCTCTTCAGGCCTCCTCCAAACGAAAGTCGCGCACCGCTCAAATTTCAGCGAAAATAAAACACTTATTTAAAAATGAAAGAAAGTTCGGAAAAGACCACGGTGTTTTACCAGTCGATTAACACAGACGTTAACGATCGTCACAACCCTACTACAGACCAGTGCGTTCATAATTAAGATAATACATTAGAATAAGAGAAGACGCACTAATTTTTAATATTAAGCAGCAAAACAAACAAAAAAAAACTAGCTAAAAATAGCTGGACGCGGATGAAACTGGAAGCTAGACCCACACGTTTTTACGTAGAGAAAAATGTGTATATCTTTTTAGTCCATTAGCAAATGAAAATCATGCCGTAAAATACTTTTCATTTGACATTCATTCGAACAACAGCTACAGGAAATGAGCAAAAAACCTTTGCGTCATCTCTTCGGTGTAGCGTGAGTTTGTGCTTTTAAAAAGCTCCCGTTATAATCAGTGAGGCCGCCTACGCTGTATTATATATGAATCTCTGATATTTGCATTGCTCTGATTGGCCGCTGCATTCGTAAACTCAACAGAATCGTGTTTGATTGAACACACAACACTGTGAAAATGTGGGAGACGAAATAAGGAACAAATATACCCTAATTTTATTTAATTAGATTGTTACTAGCCTACTACTACTACTACTACTACTAATAATAATAATCTTGCTGTCTTCAAAGGCGTCAGCCACAGGAAATATCTCTGACTATTGGCGAAACACGATACTATTGTCAATCAGCACAACCCTTTTTTGGCAGCTGAACTGAAATTTGAAATAAATCTGAAGTTAATTTCAGTCACTTATTCACTATTCACAACTTGCAGTTCCCCCCCGAACCACCAGGGCTTATTTGATGTGCCCCAATCTGAAGAATAAATGTTTGTTTGCGTAATATTTTGCAGAATAAACTCACTTTCTCCACTTCGACAAGAACTACTGCTTCTTTCTGGCGTGAGCAAGGCAGTATGGGCCGGGCAGTGACATCGTTTCCTACTTTTAACACCGCTGGAAGAAGTCAAGTGCCGTCTCTTATTATTTCTGTATTCAGTTAGACTCAAAAAAACACCAAATTAAGTTAAAAGTGTCAAACGCCATTTTATGTTCTGTTTTCACTCAAGACACGGGTAAAGACGTCTTGTTTTTTTTGCAGTTTTATAATTTAGCTTCATAACAGCTTGCAGTTTCCTCCCGAGCCACCAGGGTTTCATGAACCCAAGTTAATAATACTTTTATTTACGTTCTCAACGTTTTTCTCTTGCTGATGTAAGCAATTCCGTGTGGGCGGGGCTGTGACATCACAGCCTACTTTTCCCAGTATATCTGAACATATCGTATGGCTTGCTAAGCACGCGTTTTAGCTCAGGAATAAGTCAAATGATCGATTTTAATTTCACGTCTTCGTAAAAAGTGCACATAAAGAACAAAAAGCGCGAGCGTCCCCTCGAAACGCGGCTGAGAAGAGAGCAGGACGGCGTGAAAGAGAGCCATTCACGGCTAGCCTCGGAGATCAGCAAACCTCCCTTTTCTCATCCCCGTCCGTTCCCGAGCTGACAGCCGCCAGGAAGCCTGCACTCCATTAAAACAAAGCTTTTCCAGTCGGGAGAGGAGGGGAGGTCTGTCTGTTTTCCTGGAATGTCTCCTGGTTTTTGGGTCTCTTGCTCCTCCTGGCCCGAGGCTCCAATCTTTTTGTGTCTTTTCCTCAACGAGAGGTTTCTCGCCACACTGTAAATCCTCTGCTGGTGTTTACACGAGTGTCAGCAGTGACCTTTTCTCGTCTCATTTCTTTCCCCGTCTCTCACATTCGTGGCCCCCCCTCTCCTCCTGTAGTTCCTCCTCTTTCTCTCACCCCTCATGCAACTTTGGCACAGCGTCTCGGCTCTTGAACGGAGAGGCTGTTAAACTCTCTCACCGCACAATTTGTGAACGCTGCCCCTGGGTATTTTAGGCCCCTGGGTTAGCGAGCCAGGAAACGCCCATGCTGTCCCGTCTACGGCTCAAACTGAGAGAAAGACTCGTCTGAGCTGCAGTTATGAAAGCAAAGGACATCCAGACAACAAACGCCGCCGGCTAGGAGGGTAAGAACTCGGGAGACAAAACCGTAGCATTCACAGGACGGAGCGGCTTGACTAACATCCACGTCGAAAGCGCGGCGCTAAAACGCACTTCCATTTTTATTGCGTTCTCTCGGTGCACTGGCAAACCCGGCATCGTTTGAATGCAGACCGCAACAACAGGCTAATCTTTGTTTGTTGTGTTTGTATTTCTAGGGAACATGTGGCATTGCGCCAGAAGCGAACGGCGCATGTGGTGTAACTATTATCAGCAAAGATATCTACACTACAAGCTTTGAGATAACAGAGATAGCTTTGTTGATGGAGCGATCGCTTCCAGTGTAGATAGGGATTATTGAGTCCATCTGGCGAGCGGCCGTTCACATCTGATCTTGAGACACGTTTTCCAAATTTGAAGCGGTTTTCATGCAGCACTCGTGGTGCAAGACCCTCAACGTCAATGAAGACATCGATAGACCGACACTTGGAAACCTAAAGATTATTTAGCCTCGAAATATAGCTGCAAGTCAGAATGAGCGAATTAGATTCAATACAATTCCCCGAAAATCACGGCATGAAAACAAATAATTAAAATCTGGTAAAACGGTGAACCTTTAACGGTAACACTGTAAAAGCGTAACTATTTTAAATCGGCACTATCAAACGATTAATTGTGAAAATAAAGGTTATTGTTTATATAATGTGTGTGTGTACTGAGTATAGTTATGTTTATATAAACACACATACAGCATCTATTTTGAAAATATTTGCATGTATTTACATGTGTATATATTTATATTCATATAATTTATAAACGTAAACATTTCCTTTAATATAAATGTGTGTATTTACATAGGCGTAATTAATATACGCACTAAACACAGATGTATTATGCAAACAAAAACTTATTTTAGATGCGACTAGTCATTTGACAGCACTAATTATAATTAAATTTTTTTTTAATATTTTTATTATTTTTGTCCAACAGGATCATTGGTTTAATTCACAGCGAAATGACCATGACCAAAAGATAATCTTCGTTTATTTGGATAAGTTCTAGATGATTTGGATATCTTTTAATGTATTTATTTATTTTGGCTCTGTGGATCTGCTGTTAAAAACGTTCATGTTGAATTGACCCGCGGTAGAAACTCCGTACGAACATCCCACAACTCCTCAAAGTGTCAAAACTTTGCAGACGCCAAGTCATTTTCGCGAAATGCAAAAAAGGAGAAAATCGCTACGAGCAAATGTTTGGTTACGAGCAAATTGATCGGCAACATGGGTTACTTGAAAGTCTATTTTACTTCGTAAAAGTTGCGGTCTTAATTTTAGTGACAATAACAATTTTAATCGAAATTGCTAAAGAGAACGTCCTAATTTTCCTCGGACGGACTTCTCGGGCTTTAAACAATCGCATGTCTTTTCTCGCGGGCTCCCAGTTAAAACGGTCGTCTATAAATGGGTCGAGGCGGAGGAACCTCGCGAGTCAATCCATTGATTGTGTGCCGAAAGGAGAACATGAGCATATCTGTTTCATGCTCGACGTCTTTGTGCTTTTGTGTGAATGTGTGCCACTCCCCTCACCGGTTCACACTGTTCTCGTGTGTAAACAGCGTGGTGTTAACCGAGGTCAGGACTGCACAAAACCACAATGTTTTATTCATCTGTTTACCTCACTCTCGCTCTGCTTCCTCGCCGATCCGGCCGCTGCAGGCCTGATCCAGCCTCACCGCAGGCCTTCACACGCTCAGACCGTTGCATGCAAGCCCATTGGATGAGTCCAGACTGGCCCCCCTGCTTGTTTCTTTTTTGAGTGAACAAAAAGAGAAACCAGATGCATTGGCTTCATTTTAGTATTCTTGCCTTTTGCATTTTTCTCTGAAATGTGAAAAGCCTATTCATGCACTGAGTGAATTTTTCAGATTTTTTTGACCTTAGTTATTATGCAGCATTGCTCTTAGTGTAAAAAAAAAAGTCTTGGTCAACTACATGTTGACTATCTTTGTAGCTTGGAGTTAGATGAGGTCTATACAGCAGTGTTGTTTTAGTATTATTGGCATACTAATAAAATATTATGAGTAGCTTAAAGTAAATCATTTTTAGTGTATTAAATATACTTCTTTATGTCCAGTTTTATTCAATTTATAATTTTTTTTATTTCTATTTAGCTTTCATTTTTTTGCTATGCTCTGATTAATCATGATTAATAATGCAAAATTGAGGTTTTTATTTATTATGTATATATTAATGCACACCCATACATGTATATAATAAAAATGTTATGTTTGTTAAAATGGAATTATATATCATAAAATTAAAATAAATGTCAATATTTTAAAAATATATGCTGTCTGTAAATACATAATATACATAACACACACATTATTTGATTAAAAATGTTTATTTTGGCTGTGATCAGTCGTTACCCAGCACTACTTTTAATTTCAGTAATGTTTAGTAATCATCAGCACGTTTTTAATCGGATTTTATAATTCAGTAAACAGAAACACACATTCTTCAATTCAGTTTATTCTCTATACAAACACATATAAAAGCCGTCTCTCATGCTCTCTGTAAATGCTGTATGTCTGTGTGTTCGTGAACAGCGGGCCTTGTTGTGCAGATTCGCTTGAATGTACTTCCGCCCCCTTTGTGTTTGGTCTAGAAACTGAATCTGACATCAGATTATTTATCAGGAAACAATCGGTGCCTTTTAGGAGGAGGATATCACACTTAATGCCCTGCTCAAATCTGAGCTATTTTTAAATAAATCCACAGCCGCGGAAGAGCTCTGCAAACCGCTAGGGGTTTGTGGGTAGTCATCTTTTTTTTTTTTTTCATAAGCCAATTCGTTCTCAGAGCCTGAGATCACAAGCTTCCCTTTTTCTCTCTTTAAGGTAGTCTTAAAGAAACGCAAATGTAATTTGCCATTGTGCTAAGCGATTGTTTGCTAACAGACGCGATGCTAACCGCCAGCTAATAAGCGTCTGCGTTGAACCCTGTTTTCAGATTTCAGCGACCGCAAAAAGCTCTGTCCTGGGCTTCCCGTGCTCTCATTTACAACACACACTGAGAATGAGCTCGCCTGGTGTCATATCTCCCTCTGGTTCTGATGTATCTGTCCGGTCTGGTGATTGACCACGGAAAAACTTAGCTTTCTGTCCGACAGGTACACTGACAGGCGCGCTGGCGGGTTAACAGGACCAGTGTCTGTCCGGGCCTGATGAGGTCTGACTTGGAGAGAAGTCTGCTTTAATGAGATAACAGCATTGGTCTGAGAGTCTGATGCTGCTGGGACGCTGAAAATGAAGGAATAATGTTGTTTTTGGTTTTGTTTCTTTGCAGAAAAGGATTTGCAGCAACAAAGTGGCTTAAAAGCATTATTCCGCCTCAAAAGGAACATTTTGTCATTAATCACTTACCCTCATGTCCTTCTGAACCCATAAAAGCTGTGCATTTAATACGAAAACCAGGAGAGTTTTGACTGTTCCTAGGGCTGCCAAGTAATGATCACTCAAGGTAAGGTAAAGAAAAGTGAAAGATGTCATCTGAGACGTTCAACCGTAATATTATGAAGAAAAGAAAACAAAAATAATGACTTGATGCAACAATTCAGCACCATAGGGCCAATTTTGGAGAATATATACTGGATGCAACGCAACAATACGTCTTTTATGTGTATTTATGCATTGATTTGAATGAAAACACCACATGTAGATATTTTTCAAAATGGAGCTACGTTGCTGAATTGTTGAATAAAGTCATTATTTTTGTTTTCTTTTCCTTTAAAAAGTATTCTTGCCGCTTCATGACGTTGCGGTCGAACCACTGATGGCAGGTGACAGTGATCATTACTTGTCACAGGCCTCCGGGTTTTCATATTATATGTCTCAAATAATAGATGAACAAAGCTTTAACAGGTTTGGAATTACTTGGGGGATAAGCACCTGACAAAATGTTCATTTCGGAGCGGAGTAACTCTTGACGTAGTCATTGTTAGCAATGGAGGAGCACAACTGGTTTCATGCAGATGAGTTGTGTTGTGAGTAGGAACCAACAGCACAGGAGATTGAATTGCTGTCAGTCTGAATGTCGCTGTTGCTAAAGAGTTCTGGTTTTAGTAAGACAAGACACTATTTATCCAAGTGTGTGGGGTGGTTTTTGTGTGTGTGTGTGTGTGTGTCGCTTTATGTCAGCAAGCTGGGAAAGATGGTGAAGAGAAAACAACAGAGTCATGCCTTTTTTATGTTGCGTTTTAAAAATGCATCAGGCATAAATGTTTAAAGGCAGGTGCCAGTTCGGTTCAGGCTCTCTGAGAGTTTGCTGCTGCTCTCACCTCATCTTTCCCTGACAGGACCCAAACTTTACCGCTAAACAAACGAAAAGTTTTTAGGAAATGCTATATAAATTCTCCAGAGATGTGACAGAGCTTTGTTTATAACCTTTGTTGCACTTTCCTCCTTTGTCTGTCTAAGGCTTTCTATATTTTTCCCTCCTATGTGCATTTAAGAGATGATGACAGCAAACAGTAGGATAAATCACATTTTAGTACAAGGCCAGACACCCATTTTGTGCCAGTATGGGAAAGCATATCATGCAGATCCACTGTCTACATTTGATCGCTGATAAAGTGCCGTAGCTTTACCGTTTTTGAACCTGCACCGTCACAGCGCCGTGTTAGGCTATTCTTTGGAAAGCTTGATGTGCAAAGACACCATGATCGATGAATGTGGAGAAGTACTTCCATCGCTTGAAGGTACTGTTAACCTCTGTTTTTCACCCGTCTTTGAACTCTTCATGTCAGTGACCTGTTTTTGGTGTTAGGTTTGCGTGTCATTTCTACCAGACCTTTGGTTAACCCGTAAGGTGCTCTGCATTTCGCAACCGTGCAGTTGAAAGTGCTGTTCTTATGAAATGCGTGCCTTTATCTGTTTGTGAAAAGTGGAAAAAGAACTTTCAGTATGACAGTGTTGCACAAATCTGAGAGCTCTGGCAAATTTCACTGCTCTTCCTCCCTCTCTCTCACTCTCTCATTCTCTTACTTAATTGTCCTTGTATCCGTAGGGCCCTGAGGGCGCAGTCGGGGGGAGGAATGAAGGGATTTATGAGGTGTTAGCATGAAGGGGCCCCCCTGGCCTCCTGCGCTCTCTGTGTTAGAGAATGTCAAGCGTTCTGCGAACTGCATCGCAGTGACTGCTCAACTGTGGAATGTGTTTTCGGTTCACGGTTTATCTCCCAAACCTGCGTGTCCATGTAGTTCCTAGGCTTATACCTTCAACTGTGAAACAAAGAGATGGTCTTTGTCTCTCTCGGAAGAAAAACACGACAGTTGCGAGAAACTGCAGTGCAATAAAAGCCACCGCTTCGAAAAGAAGATTTGCTACAGCCCGAGTGAGTTTGAGAAAAGCAAAATGAGTTTGCAAGCTGCTATGAAAAGCCTCAACCTAGACCCCTCGATCTATTCAGAGTCCAGTGTTATTGCTGTTAACCTTCCCTCTTTTTCCCCGATTCCGAGTCCTCTCCACTCCACCTACTTGATGCTTTCGCACAGAGGATTAAACAAGGAGTGCTTTGGTTCCCACTTGGGGAACTGTGCAGGGGCTTGCGTTCCTGCAGCCCTCCATCGACAGCAGTCTGGGACACAAAGCGGGCATGTGTTCTCTGCCAAGGGACCTGATGGCATTTCTGGGCCTCTGAGTCTCTCTGGATTAGCGCCCTGGAATCTGGCTTCCTGGAAGCAGTGAGCCAGACGGGCCCCGCCAGCGGTACCTTGTCACATGCTCGGCCATCCATCTGTAGACGCTCTATCAGGCCTTTGTGAGGAGGACCTTGTTCTCAACCCAGATATTCAGGGGTCCGTTCTTCATACCTTGCTTGAAAAGATTGCAGCTCGAAAGATTGCAGGTCTTCTAATTGTGATAACGTATCTCTGGCTAATTTGTGGATTTGATTAAATATCTGGATTAAGTGGTCTAAGATTACTACGTGTTCCTGAGTTCCCGGAAAAGGGCATATGTATTGATTACTCAAAATCATGATCAGCAATGCAACGACATGACATCATATACTTTATAAGGAAGATGGTCCTTTATAAGGTAAACTACATAAATGTTGGGGTAAATTAAATGTGCACTGTTTTTAATTTATTTGCAGTTTTTACATGATTCCCAATTATTTTTACTTATGATTTGTAGTATTTGTGTAGGCTTCATATTTTTTGTTTAATGTTGTAATTATCATTGGAGCAGATTTGTTATGTGACAGCATTAATTAAATGGTTAAGATCATGTTATTTTTATCTGCTGCACTCCATCAAGCCTGTCCTAATAATAGCTGTCAGTCACCACTCAAATCAGTGCACGACTCAGATAAGCATGTAAGACTCCAATGGACCAGTAGAGTGCTCTTGTAATAAAGTAGCGGTGGCTGCGACAGGATTTAAGTATAAATTTTTCTTAAAAAGATGCAAGCTGTCCCTGTTAACTTTTCTTACAAAAAGACAGCGATGAGATTCTGAAAGGAGTGAAGGTGAACAAAAGAAACATTGGATGTACTTTTTAAGTTATGCAGAACTGTACCAGAAGAACTTGTATAATGTATTCATTATTTTTGCCAAGAACGTTAGACATTAAGTAACTTGACTTGGAGAAGTTTTATATGGCCTTCACACATTGTGCACCGAACAGGGTCAACTGCATTTGGCCCAATTTATTGCCCTCATAACGGAATAAAATACACTAATGGATTCTTACTCCATCCTCTAAAAGTTTCAAATACATGACCTAACGCTTTCTCCGGAATTCCACAGAGTTTCCGGCACTCAGCCAGTGTTTCACGCCCGGCAGAAGATGCGAGGGTTTGACCCCACAAATCACCTCAAAGCTGCTTCCACTTTGGGCAGAGAAAGCAAAAATTCCCACATCTCTACCCCTGCATGTGTTCTGAAATACCAGCATCCCTGCCTCCCACGTCATTTTTGACATTCTTACTTTTCATCTGGCTCTGCTGTTTGGTTTGAGGAGGATTTGTCCTTATTAGATACCCAGAGAGCCCTGTGGTTAAAACCACAATGGTTTTTCCTACCATTCCTGGCAGAGCAAAGGTGCTGAGCCCCAAAAGTTAAACCACCTGTCATCATTTGTGCCTGAATTAACTTGTCTTATTGCGGTCCTGTAGGTCAGCACTGTTTTAGATGCAGCCTCTCTGAACCCCAGCGACGTTTGCATTCCCAGAGTGTTTTCATAAATTCTTTGGCCAGCACATATTCCTTGCCCTTTTTTTCAATCTGGATTGATTGAAGTCTTCACTCTCTTGCCCTCTTTCTCTCTCTCCATCGTTTCCCCCTCCTCTCAGAGTCAGAATTGATTGAAAGCAGCTCTCTCTCTTGCTCCTGGAGTGCTTGCCTGCAGGCTTCCCTCCAGAGTACACTTAAGGACTTTTCCACTCCTCCTGACAGGCATCAGTAATCAAGTCCTTGTCCTGATCCAGGAAGCGTGTGTTGGTATTCAGGGCCTGCTGTCTCTCTCTGGCTGCCGCTGAGATCGGATCAGCATGCTGGTAATTCATATTCGAAAGTGTCCTCGTGCTGCACCCTTCTCTGAGGAACCGTCAGAATAAATCCGGCTATTCATCAAAGTCCTGTAGATCTGCCTGTCTCAGCTTGGTGAAAACGGAGATGTTTAGACACATATACACCGGATACATTCAGCTGCTCAAATTCTGTTCATTGTGCGGTATGAGAAAAGCTTGAATGCTTGAATATTTTATCAGCCCTCATCTGGAATGACAGGCAAAAATAGTGGCTGCTCTTTGTTAATGACATGGATAAGAGAGATATCAAAGACTTTTACTTGCCATGTTCTGACATCTTTGCAATTAGGAGAGGGATAATAAGCAAGAATATGTCTGAGGAATGGATTATGAGGCTTTCCATTTCTTGCCCTAATGCTTGTTTAGGTAGATAGGTTGGAAGGTGCTAAAGTTTGTGATTCAGATGCTGTTGAATTTCTAATGATTTGCATTCTAGGTTCAACGGCTGTGGGCACTTTAATCGTGCTACGATTGCTCTTTACTACTTTCTTAGTACTACTAAATGATCTAAAACCTTGCAGAGATGAAGGAACAGTTAAGACCTGTTGGACAGTATGTCAAGTGGAAAGATGTCTGAAAGAGACCATTCTTTAGACTGTTTCTTTGTTAACTCTTGTATTATGTTCTAATACCAGATTTTTATTCAATATTAGATCTATCACAAAATAATCACCAATTGTGGAATCTTGAGACTCATAATCTTGACAAAATGCAGATCATTGGAAAGGTCTAAAACGTTTTGTAAATTGACACGCCCCAATAAGGGGGAACAATTTTAAAGTAAACATTCCATGTTAGAGCAATGTACGATTTCAAAATGGGTTACACGGGATGTAAGTTGAGGTTTTAAGCTTTTAAATGTTATATCATTTATGATGTTTACTAAAACATGTTATAGGGAAAAAAACTAGCAATTTGAAAAAAAACAAAGGTCAGAACTCCTTTTATGATGTAGTATGTTTTGAATTGCACTTGTCATTAGAGTTAGTTTTGCCAATTAATTGGTGCAGATAGTTGATTCCCAGAACTATTGGTTATCAGCAAAAATCTATGCCGATAGTTTTTCTGGGTTGCTTACACTACTAGAGTGGCTGTAAAGGGTCTGTTATTATATAGTTCAAGAGCTAATCTACGGCGAGAGCAGTCTATAGAGGCGGAAAACACAGTGTATTTGTTTTGAAAAATGAATCAAGATTTATAACACTTGCATATCTGACAGAGAAGTTAAAGTGCCCCCCACCATCCAATGTGTCTAGTGAAGCTAGATAAGCATTAACTCATCTGATAAGCATTAACTCATTGGGCGAGCATCTCTGAATGAATGAATGAATGAATGGAATGAAACGAATATTGTTTGATTTGAGTAAAACTAGTGTCACATAGAACTGCATTATCTTTTATTTTTGCAACCCGCCAAAATAAAAGTTGAGGGTAACTTGCAGTACTGCTACTGCCCCTGCTGAAAAATAATAGAACCCTTCCCAAAACACAATAGAAAATGGAAAACATAATGGTGTCTACTGGTATGTAATGGATTCTATTGGTGGGACGTTAAATCCTATTTGTGATATGAAACTGTGATTAAAATATCTTTTTAGGAGTCTTTCTAATGATACAGAGTTTGTCATGATTAGTTTAAGATTTAACTGTAATGTAATTAAGTATAGTAGTAAACCTCTACCAGCGGTACGGTAACAGTTAAAAATGTGGTTAAATGTAAAAAAACTTTTTGACATTGTTTGCTTAGACTCTAATTAGGCTAACTTATTAGGTTAGTCAACAAACCTAGTTCTTGGTTACTGTTTGCATATTTGTGTTAACAACTTGAACAGGGAAAATCATTTACTGAGATGCACCGAAATGTAAATGAACCAAAAACAAACAAAATAAAACACTGGGCCAGTAAGACACTGCTGACATGTTTGCTGCATTTTATGCAGTTCACACAAGTACACTGATTTTTGTCAACTGTCATTGTTCGGTATAATTTATTTGACTGAACATCGAAAGAGCTTTATTTGCTATTTTTGGCCGAATAATTTCGGTTGTCGAACATTCAGTGCATCTCGATCAACCTCAAAAGGAAGAGCTGTTTTTCATTGCCCAGTGTGTGACTGTGTTTGAAGTAACAACAGGGGTTGCAACAAAAACTGACCCCTTAGCCTAGGAAAGGCCACATCAAAGTCCTCAAGCCTGTTCTGGAGGCAAGCCAGACTCTTTCTCTCCCTCTCTGTAATCTGTGGTTCACCTCTCCTCTGAGTGCAAGAAGGCACTCTGGGTTCTCATTTCCTTTTGTCTCTCTGCCCTGCAAATTGATCCCTTGGCTCTGGATGAAATGGTGCAGTTGCTGAGTTCTCCGATTAAACCCTTTTTCCTTTTAAGGATCTGCCTCACAAGAGGAAATTGGGGTTTTGTTCTGAGCCAAGAGAGCTGGTGCTTGCAGAATGCAGTATTTCATAGCTAAGCTCTTGAATTACTTCTGGAGTTCACAGGTGATTATGACCTTAACTACAATTTTAGATCTCAAACGGCAAACACTGTGGAATGGTTATTCAATTATCGGCTCAAACTGGCAGAAGTTTTAGGAAAACCAAGAATATTCAGACTTGAGCTGGGTCATTTACTACCTCTTGATTTAAGTACCACACTCTTGTTTAGGACCCTGGAGTGTTTGGGATTTCCTTTCGCAATTTGAATTTAGAAAATATTGTGCTATTTTTAAACTTTAGTAGTTTTGCATTTTATATATTCCCATAATTCCATGGGTTGTTGAATCTGGGCTCAAGCGTGTGGCCAAAATTTCATCTTGGCTCTGCAGCATGTTGTCTGTTGTCTTAACTTCTCTCTTTCCCCTCCTACTCTACACTCCTTTCTCACCCCTCCCTTCCTCCTGCTACCCTCCTCCTCCCGTCCTCTCTCATTTAGTTTTATCTGGGCATTAGCGGATTAAGTGCTTGAACTAACGAGGTCATCAAACTAAGGCTTCTTTCTCAGAAAGGCAGAGCGAGAGTGTGAAAGAGATTTTCTAGTTTCAGAGACCATGTTGTGGATACCGGCTACCCATGAGCATTTCGGTCCACCCAAGGGATGGCATCTACCAAAGAACCCTTTGTTGAAGGATGCTCATGGTGAAATGACACACAAACACTCATCTTTAATCAGCCATTGCCTCACCCCAGGTGACTGTTTATGCCTGTTCTTACCTGTCACTCAGAGGGGAGAAAACATTCTTGGCAGCCGTGGGCAGAATGGTGATTGTGTGAATTGCAACTTTACCAATGGGCTTAATCTCCCTCCCTCTAGCTTTCTTTCTCTGTTCCTCTGAACGCAGTTTGCTTGGACATATTCCTGCTAGACATATTTAAACCTCTCTTCAAAAATTTGAATGCATGCAAAGTGTTAGCCAGTCTCAGATTCACGATGTAGCTTCTGTGGTAGAATCATAGGCTCATTTTGCTGAAGAGGCTTTGTCTGAGTTACTTTTGCTTTGACTCATTAAAAATTTATATAGTGCTTCTTTGTAAGATGACAGTTGATGTTTCTGTTCCATTTCCTCCAAAATGGATAACGTACACTTTAGTTAACAAGATGTTTAGAGATTATGGTCAATAAAGGAGCTTGTTGCAAGAAGCTTCTGGCCATTTGTGATTATTCGCTGACTGATGATGGGTAGTCATCTTTCCCTGTGTCGATGAAAGCGGAGGGGTGAGTCTCTTTCAATTTCTCATCGCTCCCTCTCTGGGAGGTAGCCCCTCCTTTCTGCTTTGCTGAACAGTAACAGGAAGCCTTTGAGAGGCTATAAATAGTTGGCTCTCTCTCCTCTTCTCTTTCTCTCTCCATTTTTCTCTCTCCCCCTCTGTAAATCCCTGCAGATAGCTCACTGTAAGTGACAGGTCCGTTGTTGACTGGGGATGCAGTATTCAACCTCCCTGTAGCCCACGGCGCACCAGCAGTGTCGGCTGACTGCCAGCGCCCAGCAGATAAACTCTGCCTGAAGAGCTTCTCCAAGCCCTGCCAAGTCCAAAAACACCCAGGGCGCTTTTTCCCCTCCTCTCTAACCCTTCCCTCCTCCTGCCGTCGGGGCGAACAAGCGGTATCCTTGTACCCCAGCTCTCAACATTCAAGAGCGGTGTCAGTTACTCAGGGATCCTTCAGAGAGAGGGCTGTTTGAGTAGGTGGGGAAAAAAGAGGGAGGACAAGGTGGGAGGTGAAGTAAATCGAGAATGCGAGAGGAGAGAAAAGGAGGTAGGTTGGTTTTTGAAGGCGTTCAAGTCGCTTTAAGAGGTAAGCTTGTGGTTGTTAAAGACAGGTTGAAGAGAGTTTGTGTGTGATGTAAGGTCTGGCAGCTGAGATTTGCGGTGGGGTGGAAATAGTATCACGGTCTAAGGGTCAACTCCGCCTTGCGTGGAATGCTGGTCCTCCCATTTCGGCCTCTCTTGTTCAGCCTCGTATTTAGCTTTGCCTGTTTGCTTTAAGTTTTGTTCTGAGTACCGGTAATTGAATTTGTAAGCACAAATCACTTTCGTTCTTGACTCTTAACCTCAGAATAGACAAGTCTAACAAAGCATGCTTTTTCACTGTTACTCCATTTTCAGCAGCTTGCTTTTTGCTGATAGCTTATCTGTAAATGCTACCCCCAAGTCTTTGTTTTTATAGAGTTGATGCTTTCTTCTGGTTTGACATCCATTTTTAGCATTCTGCATGCATTTCCTGATTCTGAAATTGTTTTGCTTTTATCTCACAACATAGAGATAGCTTCTGCTATCAACCCGGTTCTCTTCATCGATAAACTCATTGTGTGCACACTTTCAAGCTGTTGAGCCCGGGGTTGTTTGTTCAGTCAGATGCCTTGGCTTTAGATGCAGCTCAGCGCTGTTAGCCTTGTGCCATCTCAGTTCTCCTGATTAGCAGATATCCGGCAACAGCTGGAATAAATGTTTAGTGCCTGTTTATTGCTGATGACGAAAAGAGGCATGTGCACAATCAAAATAAAAGCAAACCAGCATACATATTGTACTGTTTAGCCAAAATAGATTTAAAGGTTTCACTTCTAGAATTTTAGACATGCAAGATGCTATTAGTAAAGTATCTTACCCAGTACTCTCCATTTATTTTAGTGATGCATCAAACTTGAAATCGATTAAGTTTAACAAAGCAGTCACTTATAAGGTTCCTATTTAGGCAGAATATGAGTTTAGAAGAAGTCTGTCCTGATATATAAAACATCTTTATGCTGTTCGACTCGTTTTGTTAAAATGTTCATTACAGATCATTGGTCACTGCCGAATAGGATTACAAATGAGATTAAATCCAAAGTCTGTTTGTGATTGTTGGCATGTGCTGGGTTGTTATCCAACATTTAGACAAGTTAATCTTCTCTGGAACGTTCTAAAGCCTAACACCAGTTCCCTGTACAGTCCACATTGCCAAATTCCAGAATCTGTTTCTTCTCCTCAGTCCCTCAGGGCTCCTTATCTTTATCAGCTCTTTCTTGACCCACCCCGCCCTCGTTCCACCCCCTACTGCTAGTGCACCAGTGGCTGACCTTGAATGTGGGTTATTATTGTAATGAGCTCTGCTTGTGTGGAATGACCTGAGGTCAGGAGGGCGGGACTTGGTCGGCAGAGAAAGGTGGGGGTGGTCCAGTAGTTATCTTAGGACAGATGGAACTTTGGAGTCCTGTTCAGTTTTGTCCAACAAAACTTTGCTTTAGCGGTTAAAGGGTGTAACTTCTAGATGTGAATGGGTTTTGTTGTGAAGTGTGGGTTTGTAAGTGTTTCGAACTAGAAGTTTTTTTTTTTTTTTTTTTTTTTTTGCTGACTCATTCCACTTACGCCTACAGCTTAAATGGTGCAAAACAAACTTTGAGAAGCCAGAGCTTGGTCTCGGTGGTGTATTAATGGAAACTGTCTGAGGGTGAGATTGTAACCTCTTAACAGGAATATTAAAGGGTTTTATCGCTAGCATCCAGCCATACATTTGTGCCTAGATTCAATCTGCCCAGTTTTCAATAACTCATATACTGTTTTTGAAGTAAACGTTAGTAAAGGTGGGTGATATGGCCAAAATCTTATGAATAATACTATTTGACAGCAACAATATATAGTAGACAGCATTTGAAGTGGTTTAAAACTTTTCGTCAAAGTTGTCTTAAAACTGTTGTTCTATTAAGACAGTTTTGATGACCTTTTTTGATCATTAACTACTGTGTATCACAATATTTGCTTGAAATAAGTTCTGTGTGATATAGAAATTTTGATGGCATCTAAATTTCAGAATATCTATCAGCGGTGCCAATATCACAAAAAAACTAAGGCTAGCTGAAATAAAAAATCTTTGCTTTTGCTTAACATCAGCGTCACGTGTGCATGGAACTGAGATAGAGATGATAGTCAATCATTTTCAAGAGCGCGATAAGCTACGCAACCAAGCTTCTGAAACGCGCACATACAGAACCGAAACTCTGCGGGGTTTCGATTCGCGAGCCTGCCGTCCCTCGCTCGAGGCTCCCAGCTGTGCATCGTTTACCTTTCTGTACTCGACCGGTTTTGGTCAATTCCATTTCCAACCAGTAAATCTGTCCTGTTTATTTTAACGAGTTTATGCCGTGAAGTGAATTCCGCTGCCTTTTCTTGAAAGGAAGCTCAGTCCTCGCCATCTGAAGCAGAGCGTATCACGAGCTAGTTTCATTAACGATCGAGACCGATTGGACGAAGTGGGCCGAAATGGACGGCTTAGATCGTCTCATGTGCATTTACTTAGAGTTGTTTGTTAGCCTTCACTTTGAATCGCATTTTGTTCCAGACAGCTTAGCGTGCACTTCCTTATGGAATCAATAGATGCTAAGCCATCCGTTAAAGCTTGTGTGGTTATCAGGCAATCTGAGGTCTCTTGCTCTTTCTGGGCAGACTGATCTTCCACCATCTGACTTAATGCAGGTTGTTTGCCCTGAATACTTGTATGCATCAAGGACTCGTCTTTTTTCTTTTTCCCACGCAGGAAACACTATCTTGATTGTTATGCTGTCTGTAGGGGAGATTTTCCTCTCAGCTCTTGCTTGCGTTGAGGTCAGATTACTCAGAGCTGTACTTTTTTTTTTAGGCCACACAAATACATCTTCACCAATGCTCCCCTTTCCCCTCCTATGCTCTCTTCCACTCGTTTTCTCCTCTCAGATTGTTTTCACGCATGGTCTGAAAAGTGAGAGCACCCCAGAGGTGAACTGGCGCTGATCCATCTTAGAGAAACTGGGGCAAAAGCGGAGAAAGGCTGTCTAAATGCTGTGGTGTCTACAGTACCAGTGAGTAAAAGCTTGGCTTTGTGCGCGCTGCGTTTCACATTGTTGTGGTTTAATAATACTTTTACGCTCTTTGTTCACTTTAACAGTGCTTTTGGAGCGACAGCAATCGCTGGTAATGCAATAAATGTTAAAGCCTACTCGCAAACAAGAGAAGAAAATACGAGTTGACACCAGGATTAAAGCTAAATGTTATCGGGGTTTTTTTACAGTAACTTACTGTTGATCATTAAGCCGTTTGTTGGTAAGGTGGTTGGATGCATCAATTAAAATGGTTGGTTTAAAAATCAAATTTGAGTCCTGTCGAGTCGCGTAGGCGTGGGTCTGCTTTGCTCATGTTTTAACAGCCCAGATGTTGTTGTAAAACATGATTTTCAACTCGGCAGCCTGGAGGTACAGTTTTAACGTGAACAGCCCTTATCTTTATTCAGTCCAACAATCCAGTCTTTATCTGCACGTCTGAGGGAACAAGTAACACCTGGATTCAAGTGTTTAATAATAATAATACATTTAATTTTTATCCAGTATTTAAGTAGTAGTAGTAGTAGTAGTAGTAAAATAGACCAATTGATATCGGTTAAACACAAAATAATATAAATACTGCATTAATTTGAATATTAATATCGTCTTTGTTGCTTTTTCTATTTTTTAACAAAAACATTACTGTTATATTATTATAATAATAACAATATGTAAAAACAGAACATTATAAATATTCACTTTTTATTCATATTTTTAATAAATTGTAATATCTTTTGATATTTTTGTTTTTGAACAAAACATTCCTATAATAACAATAACAATAATTTGTGTGTATATATTGATTTTATTTTTTGATATACTTATATAAAGCAAACAACATGAATAAAAAATAAAAAGGATACAATATTATTACTGAATCACGCTTTGAATATAGCATAATAGTAAATGTTGAATATTAATTTTCGATACAAAATATTTGTGCTTATCTTGCACCAGTGATATTACAGTCAGTTTTTCCCTCCTCGCCGCTGTCAGGTCTCCATATTTAGCTCCGAGCGTCTGCTGACATGCAGAAAACACACACTATTGGTTGCTAGCAGCAGCACACAGGTGTTGTTGAGGTTACCACTCCTTGCTTCCTTTCCAAGGCTCTCTCTTTCAGTTGCTCAACAGATGCACGCACACACACACACACACACACACACACACACACGCTCGTTCACACATGCACACGCTTTCACATTCACGGCAATGCATGCACACACGCTCCTCTCACGACGGCGAGCCGGGTAGAGGCGTCTCACAGGTAAACAGTTGCATATCTGCATGTTCTGCTTTTTGTTTCCTGCTGATTGCGTTTGACGTTTTGATCAAGTTTGTTTTGTTTCTGCTTTTTTCTTTCTCGTTGCTCGTGATTGCTTGGCGTGGCGCGTACTGTAGGCATCTTTCTGTTCTCCGGGAAAGAGAGTCTCTCTTTCTGTTGTTACGAGATTTGTGCGTCTCTTCATCCTCTTAGCAACAGGTGATCTCTCACTGAGAGGCTGTTGCTAAGGGCCGTCGGATGAAGGGAAACTCCCCGCGATTATCCCACGGGGCTCCTCTTGGCCTACCGCCCACTCAATCAACCGCTGCATCTGATTGGCAGCGAGCGCCGCCAGTTAGCAGCCGATCCAATCGTTCGCTTCAAGCCGAGGAGGTATAAAGCGCCTCTCAGATGGTGTCATTGTTTGTGGTCTGAACCAGGAAACCGTTTCCCCTCGGTGTTTCCATCGATGCAGAACATCGAGCTGCTCGGCGTGGTTTCCAAAATTGATATTCTGCCTCCGCCGCGCTCTGCTCGCGTGGCCAATTGAACCAAATTAACCGTGCATCACGCCCGTCTGTCTGCAGAAGCTAACAGTGTGTTTCTGCCTGCCGTCGCCGAGGTGCGGTAACGAGGTTTCTGTGGTAAACACGGCTAAAGCGCCGCGCTCCGTTCACCTGTCAGTTCGCCTTGCTGTCAAACCCTCGGTTGTAGCTGTAACGAGTCAACAGCCAGGCTTCTGTCACGATGAAGAGAGAGGCTAGCGCTGCTCTTCACCCTGACAGGAGGATAACAGGAAATCCACAGGGAGGCTGTTACCAGGAGAAAAACTCTGCCTTTCACATCTGGTTTTTGTTCCTTTGATAAGTGCACGTTTAAAGCCAGTCAAGTAGGCATGGATCAGGGAAGGACTAGTCTGTTTGTGAGTTCAGCTCTTGTGTGTTTATGTAGGTCGTCTCTTGTTTTTAGGTTTCGTACTTTGGGAAAGGGTATGAATTGAGAGTTGTAATCATCTCCAGTTTTGTATTTGTAACGCCTCTGTGTTTTCACAGGCATACTTCCACAGCTGTTAACACTGTCAATTTTTAATTTAGAAGAAGTGGGGTTTTTTTTGTATACTACTATTTGGTATCCCTGTTGAAGAAAAGAGCATATGCTGGTTAGGTAGGGTTTGAAGCATGGATGCTGGTTATGAGCTGGTCCAAGCTGGTCCTAAGCAACAAGCTCCTGCTCAAAACCAGTTTATGACCAGCTCATGACCAGCTTAAACCAGTTAATGACCAGCACAAACCATTCTAATCCAGCTCATGACATGTTTAAACCAGTTTAGACCAGCACATGACTAGTTTAATCCAGTTTATGACCAGCACATGACCAGTTTAAACCAATTCATGACCAATTTAAACCATCCATGCTTTAATATATAGAATTTTTATTTTTTGGAAAGTCATAGAAGCAATTTTGTGTTTCACTCTTCAAACAAATAAGAAAGTAGAACCCTGCATCCCGTTCATCGCTGTAGAACCCTGCAATTGTTAAATAAAATGCAGAAATCTCCATAACGGGTTGTTATACATGTTTCAAATCAGCAATAAAAACTGACATGAACGTGTTTCAGATAGTGTTAAAAAATATATAAAATTGAAGGTCATTCCAGTCATCTCAGACCTTGATGAATTGATGGTTGACTCTTTTTATTTCTATCAAGCTGTGCATATTCTTCCATTCATAGTAATACGAGTTGAACCATCTTTATCTTTGTCTGTAAGTCAGTATGCCACCTCTATCTGTTGGGCACCGAAAAGTTAGTTCTCTAAATGGATCCCACAACATAGGCTTTGCATTTAAAATGTTGTTAAGTGAGAAATGCTTTAAAGACCACCCCTGCGTTCTATTCTAGCTGTTTTTAAACTCATCCTAGAAAAACAACATTGACTTGTCCCTAAAATCAATGCATTTTCACTCATGACAGTTGACCCAGGGTGCGTATTCTCTCTTTATCATGCAGTCTCATAAATTATTATTTAATTTGTGAAGCACAAAAAGAGCATGTAAACGTTTTGTTTTAAGAATAGTCCCTCTAAATACATGTTGCTTTGCACGTTTCTATAGCCGCGTCCCTCAAAGAAACCACAGCTTTGTAAAACACTGTATGAAAATGCTTTGAAATGTTTGATAATTTAAAATAAATGTCTGCTTGGCTTGCTCGGTGTTAACAACTGGAAAGCAAAACGAGTCTTGGCACTATGAGCAAGGCAGGCAGGCGTATGTTGGCAGATGATCCTGAGATGCTCTCTGGCTTTAATGAGACATATGTCTCTTCTGAGTCTCCTCTGAGTGTGGGTTATGAGGGAGGAGGATGTTAGCTCTCTGTACTGGATGGCACTCTCATTTGTGTTGTTTTCTTCCCCCTCTTTGCTCTTTTTCACACACTAACCCCCCAACCGCCGCTTGCTTTCATTGTTTGAAGATGCTGTTATGGTTCATAAACGTTTCCTTTGCTCTCGATTTAGTTTTCCTTCATGCTTTCTCTTGCGTTTTTGAGCCTTTTACTGCGTGCATCCTGCCATATGAAATAAGCCAAAAGAATTTAATAAGAAAATGTTTTTTTAAACCTTTAAAGATATTAAACAAATCTGAGGAAATATGATCGTCATATTTGACACATTGGGCTTGTACGCCTAATAGAAAATGCAATTTGGTGCAGATGCTAATATTCATATGTTCAAAAATGACGATATTAGGATCTTTTTAGCGTAAAAAAAGAGATTTTTGTAACAGTTAAGCAGATACTTTGCGCAAAATGATATAAATGTCAGTCTTAACTCTATATCTCCCAATAGTCTTATAGCTCTGTAGTTTAAAACATAATGCGTGCAATAACGATTGAGAGATTAACAATTAAACATTACTCAAAAGATGCGTTTTTAAATGTTTCGGACGCTCGAGAAGACCGTTCCTCTACTGAAGAACAGTGAAAGTGAAGGTTCTGGAAATCGGCGTGATCGTATGTAAACCATTAACCCAAGTTGCTTTAATCTAGTAAGTGTTCATCTTGAAACATGACAAGCAGTATAAAAGTTATTCCTACGTTTGCTTTAAATCAGTAAAGATTCGCAGCGGTAACGCGGCCGTTCTAAAGTACGAGCTACGAATCAGCCGGCACGGACTGCACGCAACAGGGCTTTCAACAAAGTTTTGATCGTGCCGATAATTTAGAGACCTTATAAACGTGCGTATCCAATGTGATTCAGTAGACTTTATAGAGTTAACATTTAACGCTCTGGCAGCCGAAGGCCGGATGATTGTACTGTTATGCTTTTATTGACTGATTAGATTTATGCTCGTTCTCGCTGACGGTAAAACCTACTGTGGTGTTTGCGAGATGCTCTTCTCGGACGCTTGCGCATTCATCACATGGTGGCATAAAAGTGCTCACCGTCCCGCTGCCCTCGGCGGTCAGGCCAATGGTTGACATCTCTGTACGTACCAATTTAGTGCCTCAAATGTGGTCAGCAGAGCAGGTTCCAGAGGCCACTCGAACTCAAATTACAGACAGTTTTTGGTTTCCATGAATCAGATTTTTAGTCACCCCTGCTCTCTAATTATAGGCCAGCGCAGTTAGAGCCCCATTTGTTTTATGACCTTCGAGATATTACCGGATTCGGCCTATGCGAGCCTGTTTAAGCGCTCGCGTGCTGGAACAGAGGAGTTATTGTGGCCAAAGTGCTTTCCTTTTGGGAAAACGGCTTGGCGAAGTGGATAAACAGTAGTGACATTACCTTGCGACGTGTGCGAGTGTCTAATTATGCCAATTATTTGGCTTTTTAATCCACTTTGACTTCGGCCGACCTTGTCCGAGTGGATCTGACACGTTTAAAGAAAACAGGCCTCCGAGTATCAACATCGCATGAGCGGCGTGTTTTGGCTGGCAGTGCGAAAGTGTTTTGGTTTAAGCGCTGCTCTCTTTCTGCGTTTGTTTTCCAGCCGTCGACTGGCTAGCAGACTTTGTTTTCTCATGCGGTGGAATGCAACGATTCTTTCGTTCAGGATGTGAGGCTGACAAGAGGATGTTTAAAGTCTCCTAGCACCTCTTTCTTTCTCAACTGACTAGCGTCTCTTTCCTCTTTAGTCGTCCAGGTCTGAACTCGAAGTGGTGTGTTGTTTACACAGCTCACATTAGCGGCGCTAACCTGAAAGGCCTCTTAGAACGAAGTACATCTAAACACAACGTGACGTTTGTTAAACTCTTGACGTGCTGAAAGGTGTTGATTGATGACTAGTTTAAAGAATCACGGTGTTCCTTTGTTTTTGGCTCGTTTATTGTTGCTGTCAAATTCTCGCTAGTGATATTTTTCTTTACAGTACAGCTACAACAGTAAGAACGGAAGAAAAAGAGAAGATATCGGTGCATATCGGTTATAAGCAGATTTTTTAAAATGCATTTTTAAATCCCTTTTACGTGATGTAAATAAATAGCAATATCTAATGATCATTTAATGTTCAAATACACTTATATTTTAATTACACTTAAATACTTAGCATCCTTTTTTTGATATACATTACATAATAAATTTTGCAATCTTAATATCATTTGTGGCATATACAAAAGCGTACAATTTTTGTTTACTCTCTGGGTTTTGTTTTTAGACAATTATTTTAATATAAAAATTATATTTTTATCCATTTTTGATTAAGTAATATTTAGTGTTAATCTTAATTTTTATTCTTGAATAAAAAAAAAAAATATCACACATTTTTTACCAGACAAAACTAATCATAATTGTAATGTTTTAATTAGTGCTCTCGAATGATTAAACATGATTAATTGCATCCCAAATGCATTATTTTGTTTGCATATGTATGTCTACTATGTATATTTATGTATCTATACACGCATATATTTCAGAAACATTTTTGTAGTTTTTTTTTAAATATAGATTAAATGAATACAAAATATAGCTGTGAATATATTTACATTAAAAGTTGTGTGTGTGTATTTATATATGCACAATAAATATACACAGAACACACACACACATTACGCAAACAAAAGCGTATTTTGTACGTGATTAATCGTTTGACAGCACAAGTTACAATCTGCATCAGCGATAATTTTATTGTTGTGCAGTCCTAAATAAAAGCTTGTAGCTGCGTTTTCTATTTCCTCATTGCTCTCAAATGTCAGTGCTATTTGTGTTCTTATCGCAAGAGAGGAATATCCAGTGTTTTCAACCACAAAGCGCGTCTCAAAGGTGCAGCAGCTTGTCTTGGCAGGCACTCTTGGGTTTTTTCCCTGCTAACATTTTGAAGTCATCGCGCACACCCACCTCTGCGGTCATTCTGTTGTGGCTAGACGTTACTTTGCTCTCTGAGCACGAGGCATCTGGCGTTTCCATTGGTTTTGCAGTTTCAAGTTAACGTGTGACGCTCGTTTAACAGATGTGATCTTCCTCCGCTGGGGGCCGAGGTGCATTTCGCCTCCCCAAGACGTCAGATCACCCAAGAGTTTCTAGTACCGCTGCGGGACATTCCTTTCCTTCCGTCTTTCTTCCCAGACTTCCTAGCTTCGCGCTCCTCCTCGATGGATTTTGGCGGGATCGTTTGCGTGGCTAGTTTTCGACACTGGTTGCCCGAAGCTTACTGGGATCCCCCTAGTCCTTCTCCATTAGTACAAAACGGGTTCCCGAGTCCTTTTACAAGCGTCCTATCAGGTGTCACTCTCGCTTGGGTCGCTCCGAAGAAGCAGGTCATGTTTCTTTCCTGTAGAGGTATTTATTTCACGCAATTGTACTTGATAAGTAAAGCCTGTCGTCGGCCCAGATTGTGATGCAGTTTTGAGGTGATTTAAATGATGGTTTCGAGAAGAAGTTCAGGCGTATTTTTTGGGGCTTGGCGTGCCGTTTGTTTGAAAAACTCAATCTTGTGTTAACCGCGGGATCTCTTGGGTTTGTGCGGACAGCAGGGCTAGTGTACGCCAAACTTGGAGGGAAACTCAAAGAAAACGAGCTCAGAACCGCTAATGGTGTGCTTCAGACCGCAAATGAGATCGCGAGCCAGGAAGCGAACGTTGTTTTTGTTGAACCTCGCCGCCTCCCCCTCTGAGGTTCCATATTAATTTAGCTCTTGTTTCCAGAGCGTTTTTTTCCCTCAAGTCGTTCCACCTCACGCTGAGCGACTCGAGAGGCTGTTTGGGTTTAGCTGCTGGTGCGTATGCTTAGCGCTTGGTGGTCTTTCTGTGGAGATAACACATTGTGGATTATGAATGTTCACGCAATCATATAATGATGTATATACATTTTTTCCCAACTTTGCCACATTTTTGATGCATTCATTTAATTTCCCGCAGGCCGTATTAAGCCGAAAACCTGTATTAACCCGTATCAAGTGATGTTCAGTGTTTAATTAGTGTTTCAGTGTTTAAACTGAAAATGTATCTAGTTCTTCAAATTGTAACATGATTTGTTTTACCTTCATTCAGGTAATTTAAATATACAATTAAATTAAATAACTAAAAAGAATAGTTAGGCCAATAGAAGTGCGTTAGGCCAATAACCATTGAATGATGCTAAAGTAATCAAGAAATTATTTTAAATTAATGCAAAAAATTCTAATATAAATTCTAATGTATAACATTTTACAAAAATAAAATTCTAATATATATATATATATATATATATATATATATATATATATATATATATATATATATATATATATATATATATATATACAAAAATGTAATTCTAATATAAAATACGGCCTGTACATTAAACTATTAACCGATAAATGATGGCAGTAGATGCTAAAGTAATCAAATAATGTTCTAATATAATTTAGTAAAAAATGTAATTTATAAATATCTAAAATTCCAATATATAAGATGGTTATTGAAAATCTAAAATGAACCTTTTCAGATAAATCTAATATCGGCCGATAACCAGTATCATACCGATATATCATCTCTAATAAGATTGTGATGCATTGCAATGCGTTCAGTGATTAAAATGTGAAGTGTACTGTGATGTAGGTGGAAGGCAATCCATCATTATACCTTAAGCATTTTGTGCCATTTGATTGGATTTGAAAAGGTCTTTGTTGTTGTTGGCACTGGTTTTACTGGCAAGCGGCTCTCTTTGAGCTCTTTAACACTCATCAGTGGTTTCTATGTAGTGTCGGTGGGTTTAACGTGACCTTTTGCTAGTCCTCAGGTATAGATGTTTGTGGCCTATGTGTAAACAGCACTTAGAGTAGCGTAGCGGAGGACAGGTGTTCAAATGCGACACCCTCGGACTAATCCTCCAGTAATCCCGGCTGAAGCCATGTGCTCGCTTTCCTCCCGCCGAAACGCTAAAGTACAGCCAGCGGACGCCGTCCAACTGAAGAGAAAGAGCTGAAGGAGAAAAAACGCAGCTCGTCCAATGAAATCGTCTCAATTCAGAGTGCGTGACTCCGCAGGTCCCTCACAAACACTGTGGTCTTGTGAATTTTTAGTAACAGGACTGTAAATCTAAGAGCGCTCGCTGGGGAAGGGAGGGAGCGCTCAACAAGGCCGGCAGTGTTTTCATCCAGCACTTCTTCAGTTCATTCAGAAAGCTGCAGAAAACGGGTCGGATATTTCTTTAATA
>NC_056723.1:1017584-1035084 GCF_018831695.1 Puntigrus tetrazona | reverse complement strand
GTTGTGTAATGGATGGACTTGTGGGTTATTGGTCCATCTGATCTACTGCGGCTCACATAAAGCTAGTTCGTACGAGGCAGGGTTTTTATAGCTCAGAGTTTTTCGTTGAGTTGTTACATGCACTTTAATTAAAAAAACGGTACTTTTGATTTGGTTTAGTTTCCATACAAATACTTTACAGTAAGGTTTTGACATTAGTTAACTATTAGTGAACCATCGTAGACTGTTGTTGGTGTTAGCTGCTAGTGCATGGTCTTATTTTAGGGAATGTAATTAGCTGAGATTAATAAATGCTTTAGGTCGCGTTAACTAATTAATGTTAAAAAAAATAACTCTTATTGTAAATCATGGTGTTAACATTTTCTCTTCCTTCATAGTCAGTTTTAGCTTCGTTTTGGTATCTTATTATATTATAGTATTTTACGACTGCCGAAGTAAAATGCATTTGACTAAACTAATCTGGTGCTGTTGATCTATCGGTAAGCCCCGCCCCCTTAGTTACTGTTGCTACCTCGGACAGTTTTACAACGACAGCTGCAGTGTGAAAACCTTGTCAAATGATGATTTTGCACACAGAAGTCCACTAAATTGGATTTAAATACTCTGGAGTTATTTATAAAATATTTCTAAATGAGTACGGTCACCACTGATAACTGATTAAATTAATGTACATTTAACCTGTTTAACATGAAGTTGCAGCATAGACCTTCGTTTGCGTTTTTGACCTACATTGTACAAGACACTCCGCCATTAGAGTTTGTAGATACGGACTAATATTGTTGGAATTTGAAAATTGTAATTTAATGTGCATGACAACCAGAAAATGAAAGTTTTTTTTTTTTTTTCTTAATTTAGGTTGAGGTTAAATGCTTGGTGACATTGAATGCTCTGTTTTGTTCGGATTCAGGAAATGGAATAAAATTAATTATACTGCCGATCCTCCCAGGATACCTGGAACCAGTGTTACAAAAACCCCAGAAACATCATTTTTCCTTTTTTGAAGCATAAACCCCATAAAAACGATGCACGCTTTGGGTATTCCAATGTTTCTCTTTGGTGCTGAAACCTACAGATGTCTGAGTTCCACTCTCCATGCAGATTGATACTCGACTGCCATTGGCTCATCTGCGATCGAGGGGAGGGGCTTACCGATAGGGCAGTTGCTGAACTGATATAATTTACTTTATTGTTGAATCTTATTTAATGCAAGTGGTGTTGTGAAGTTCAAGTTGTATAATGTGCATCTAAAACTTTGTTTCATTCAGGATTAAAAATGTTTTTGTTTAGTGTAATTTTTTTTACAAAAAGTTATTAATATTTAATTTCTAATAACTATAGCTTTTCTTTTTTTTTAAGTCATTCTTCAAAGCCCAGTAATGGCCTTTGTGGTGAATTTTTCACAATTAAAGCTGACAGGTCTTGTAGTTCTAGGTGTTAACAATCGGAATAAATCACCCCAGCTAATAGAAATTTACTTGCACAGCTGGCTAGTTTTTCTGCATCACTGGTGCATGAATTATTCTGCATATGCATGCGATTCTCATCCAAAACGTTGCATTCTGTTTAACTTAAGTCATGTTCATTTGCACCTAAAGGCTAAACAAGCTCTTTGCGTTGTAATTTGACTACCAAATACTGACCTTTGGGGCGGCAGTATTTAAAGGGAACCGTGCGGATCAAAGATCGCTCTCCTTCTGGGCTGTCAGCGTGAGGAGATTGGAAGTGCCCCTGACCTGGCAACCCAGACCCTCCTCCATCAGCCCGTGACAGCTCATCAGAACCAGAGCGAGTAACGGGAGGTTCACGGAGAGGAGACATTAGATTGGGTGAGAAGGCAGGACGCTGAGAGAAAGTGACATTTTGCAAGAGCAGCACAGCAACATGCGTTTCTGCGCCAGGAGCCTCGTCTCTTGTCGACCCCACCTGCTGACACTCTCAAATGTCAGCCTCAAATCTTCCAGTGCTTTATGGCTCCTGGAGTTTCATGCCAGAAAAACATCCCTGCGGTGGCCTGGCACGACGCTAGCTTGGCTTTGGCGAAACTACCGGAGCGTTTGGCAGGCCGCAGTTATTTCGATTCCTGAGTCCGGGTGGCAAACCTCTACACACGTATACCGAGTCTTTTCTGTCCTTTGTGCCAATATCTCTGAGCAAGTTTCTCTTATTGCTGGGAGTCGGCCATAACCGCTCCCGTGTTTACCGTCTTCAAAGCGTGATGTTCTGTGGTTCAAATAAGCCTGAACTGCAAACCCTTTGTCTTTCCCGGAAATAAAAGCGATTGTGAAGCAGGAAAGTGACGAAGGATCTAAGACAAACTTTGTTCTGGAGAACCTCCAGACCTTTCCAAACAATTAAAGGTTATTTACTTTGCCGTGAGGAGGTCCTTGGAGCTGTCTGAAAGCTGTTTCTCTTGGTGGCACATTTCCATCTCTCCACAACCGTCTGTCATAAACACGGTGGCGTTGTCCAAGTCCAGAGCAGAAGTCTAGTGCCGTGGCTATTGTCCCCTTTTCTGAAGGAATGTAATGAAGACAGACACTTGACATGTGGATGTCGGCTCAGGCAAGCCGGTCTGGAAAACGCACAAAGAGCCCTGTTGGGCTGTCATGTTTGCCCTGGAGAGAGTGGTATTCATTCCTTTTCTTAGTCTCTCTTGTCTCTTTCTTTTCTCTGTCAGTCGGACGGACCTCGCCAAGCCGAGCGCGTACAGCATGCCAGATCTAGCCTGTCTTTCTCTCTCAGCTTGTGGTCAAGCCTCAACTCGGTCTCGCTCTGCTTTTGGTTTTGTTCCACACTTCCCTTTTCGTCTCTTCCTTTTTTCCCCCTCAGATCTTCCATCAAAGTCTTTCTCCTCCTCGTCTAACAGCTCTTACATTTCGCAGCGGGGATCCAGCTAGCTTTCTCGGTTCCTGTCAGCGCTCGGCAGGCTGTCAATATTGGACAACAATGACCAGATGCAGCTCGTTCTCGCTCGCATTTCTCCTCTGGCTTTTGCAAGCTCAAAATCCAAAACGATGAAGACATGCCAGCTAAGAGCAGCCTCAACGTTTTTGGCATTCGTTTCTCAGAGCTGTCTTCTGTAATGCTAAAGAGATATCGCCTGGGAAGACGGGAGTCTTTGTGCTTATTTTCCAGGTTTGAATGGCAAGTTTTGCCGTGCACCTTTCACTCTCTTAGGATTCCATCCTCCCGCTCTACTCAAGGGTTTATAATTGCCACCTGGCAACCCTTCGTCGTCCGCTGGGAAGAGATGCTAAGGATGGATGTCTGGGGGGAAGGGAATGTTCTCAGCCCTCTGCTGAGCACAAGTTACTCAGCTGTGCCAAATCACTAGTGTGGATATTACAAAAGAAGGGCCCCTTCACGTCCCCTCCTTCCCCTTCTCTCTTCTCTCCCAGGAGACCTGCTCACCTTGGTCATGTGACCCAGATAATCAGTAGAGGCAGCCGCCCGAGCAAGCATGTCAAAGGATCACAACCTCATAAAAAAATCAGGTCTTTGACAACCAGTTCTTTTTGAGATGACGGATTGTTTCTGCTCTGGTCTTGTGCAAAAACAGATGTCAAACAGGAAAATTTGTGGTTGTCTTTTATTAGCGTGAGCTTATTTTCAGTTCAGGATTTCCTTTGTTTTTATATATGTATATCTTTTAACACACCCTCACTTACGTTTGTACATAAGAATGTGACCTTTTTTGTCCTATACATTATATTACATATAATACATAAATATTTATATATATATATATATATATATGTATATGTATGTGTGTGTGTGTGTGTGTGTGTGTGTGTATATATATATATATGTATATGTATATATATATATATATATATATATATATATATATATATATATATATATATATATATGTGTATATATATATATATATATATATATATATATATATATATATATGTATGTGTTTACCTTTTAAATATAAAAATCTAATTAATAAAGATGTGTACACATGACAAAAATCATGTTAAAATATTTACACTTATAAAACATTTTGTATTTATTGTGATTTTACCACTTGAGTTAATTGAAATAACTGAATAAGCATTTGTTTATTGTGGACATATACACACAGAGAGAGAGAGAGAGCTGTTGTCTGTATATACTACATCCTATTTGTTTAACAACCTCTTGCTTCTGCTCTTTTTGTCTTTGTCTCTGCGTTTGGGCTAATCCCAAATTAATCAGACACAGTAACTTCTAAAAAGCCATTGATTACGGACTCTCTCTTAGCTCTCTTGAGTGACTTGTTAGCCTGCCTTTGTCTTACCCGGTCACACCGATGCCCTTTTCCTCCCTTTTTCTCTGTAGCTGACCTTCAGCCAGTGAAAAGAGGGGCTATGGGGAATGATGAGTTAAAAGAGAATGGGAAAGGAGGTGCTGGGTCAATGCCGGGGGACCTGCAGTATTGCCCCGTCCTCGCACCCAGCGGGACACAGGGGCAGATTACGGGGACCATGCTTGCCCATTAATGAAACTCTTTGCAAGAGAAATTAGACTGGTGACCCGGGCAGTGAGGGCCCCTATGCTTCCCCCCTCTTCTCTTTTGGGCTTGTCAGTTCTTTGTTTCCAATAGGATACTCTTTGATGGGGCTATTGGGGGAAGGTTGAACTAAGGGGCCCGAAGCAATGGCGATGACCCCTTTATTGCTCAGAGGCAAGGGCACTGGGTCAAAACGGGATATAAGATGACAAGTACACTGCTCTTTGGGTAAAGCGGTGGTGGGATCAGACTTCCACTCTTCCAGTCATTGCCAAGGTTCTAACCCAAAAAGTAGGGGTGGCACGATACACTGATGTCACAGTTTGGTTCATACCTCGCTACGGGGGTCACGGTTCGATAAAACAAATACTATGCATGCATTCTGAACATACTATGCATATTTTGAACAGAGAGTAGTACAACTTTACACCTACATGTATAAATACAAAATATTGTAACATTATTTGGGTTAGGGTTGCCTGTATTTGTCGTATGTCTGCATGCAACGATCCAAGATGTCTGTGCCGTGACGGTTCGGTGCAAATACATGTATCGTGCCAGTCCTACCAGACAGCACTCTTAGCCTCTATCTCTGAATACACCATGTTTGTTATTTCTCAGCTTTTTGTCAAGCCATTTGATCCTGGGGATTCTTCAGGTGTGTTTTAAAGGGTCGTTCATCCAGTCTTTTTACACTGTTGGCTCCCCATGTCAGTTTCATTTAATGTAGCTTGCGGTTCTATGTAAAAATTCTACCTGCCCTTTCAAACTAAAGCAAAAACAAACAAACAAGCCCTCAGTCGACTAGCATCAATCATTCAGGACTTTTTAGTGTCTATTTTTTAACTCTGTGAGACAGCGAGCTCTTCTCTTAGCCCCGAAAATGAGCCTGCAGTCTTAGTTTGGACTTGTCTGGCACACCAATTTGCTTCTCTTGGCAGCTAGGCAGCACAGAGGTATGCAAAACAGCCATTGAGAGCCCCGCACAGCGAGTGGGAAAAACAGCCAAGGCGAGCACAATGAAGCAAGTGCTTTCAGCTTGTTCGCCGTCACGTTTTCCGTTATCCACAGACTTGTAATGATTCATCCTCTCAAATTTTCACCGGGTTAAGGCGTACAGTGAAAGTTTGGGCAAGCTCTTGCAAAATCAACAAACAATGACATGGCGCTTTAACACGTCGATGGCTGCAGTGAATCTGTCACGTAGGATCATCTCAAAACCTCTGACTTGGCTCGGCGTGCTTCGGCGCTGTGGTTTACTGCAAACCGAGTGGCATTAAGATATGTATTCTTGTTTGTCGATCCGTTCAGATAACCATTTGCAGAATTGCATAAGATTTAGCTGGCATAGAGAAGAGGGAAATGTGTAACGTTGAAAGAATTCACCAGATAAGTGGAACCAACTGCCTGAGGCTCCCTTCCCCAGAGAGAGGGAGAGAGTTACAGCTTGGTTAATGATTGGGCGGCTTTCGAGAGTGAATAAACGGCTGCTTCATGAGCAGATGGAAACAAGGTTGGGTTTTATGTCTCATTGTTTGTAGCTGGTTCCAGCAGCCCTCCAACCCCCAGTTCTCATCGCCTCGCTTGCCTTAATCTTCACAATTAGGAGCGCTGTCTTAATCTGTCTGCGACCAAACTTGTGAGAATGCTAAGATGATTTACAGGTTATCTGTGACTAATTACAGATGAATGAAGACATAGGGTGTGGGGAGGTTTTTACTATACTGTGTTTATAGCGCTGTGAAGTGAGAGATTGTTGAAGACTAGATTGCAGTTCGTTTCAAGGCATCATGTTAAAGTCTTTGGGTTCTCAGAATATTCTGACACTTCTTTGGGTATACAAAAGTAAATAGCATATTTAGAGAACTGTATGGTATTTAATTAGAAACGCCTTTGTAGCAATAGCTATGTTTCCATCTAAAGATGCTAAATTTACTGGAATATCAGATAAAACATTTACGAATAAATAAGATTTTCCATCCAACCAGTCAAAAACAACAAAATCGTCACTTTCTGATAAACTGACATTAAATATCTCTAAGAAAAGTAGGAGAAGAAACTGAATATAATAAACCTAAAACGTTTCTCCTACTCAATTGTGCTCAACAGCTTTTTATGCACTTTTTGAATTCATGAATTTATCCATTGAGTTTTGTTGTTTGCATTCCAATTTACGCATAAAAATATTCTGGTTGCGAAAAAGAAAAAAACTTTTAGAGAATTTCTAGAGAAATTTCTTAATGCTTTTTGGTTCCCAGAAAAAATAACCGAACATGAACCAAACGCTAACATGAGGGAATGTTCCATATTTGCTGGGAAGACCATTTTTGTTTGGTAAACATTAGGAGGCTGTCGGTCTGAGCAGGTCAGGGCTTCCATTTACAGAATTAAGCACCTACTGTGGAAACATGAGCCATGCGGGAGAATTTGCAGCCACACCTGCAGTTATACAGCAGACATTGTGTGAGCGGGTGGCTGCACTCTCTCTTAGCTTATAAAAACTAAAGTAGTCTGCAGTAAAGGTCTCCGGTGCAAGGGTGCAAATGTCGCTTCAAAGCTGACGACTAGTGCTCAGGTTTCGTCGAGAGACTTGCTGACACGTAGAGGTCACTGGCAGGGAATGAGAGTTACGCACATACATATACTCTCTACGTTTTCCTGTTGGCTGCGTGGCACACCTGTGTCATAATACTCTTTATTATTTCTGGAAGCGAGTACACACCTGTTTCCCGGCCTGTACTGTACTGGTCTGTTTTAATGTGTTTTAATGAGGCTCTGAAGCCGAAAGAATCAGACAGGGTTCCAATTACAGCTTCCTTTTATAGGGTGCTGGAATAAGGTCCTTGTGCCATTGGAAATAATCTAGTACGTTTTAGAAAATGACACAGAATTGGCAGGTTGGTTAACTTTGTAATTCACCTTGCCACGTCGGTGGTCCTGGGTCCGGTTTCAGCGGTAACAATCGCCGTTCCAACAACAGCTGATGTCATGCTAATTGTTAGCAGATGTACTGGTATTTTTTTCAGTCGCGTACAAAAGGCCAATTATCGACATTTCCCATTTGGAGACGTGATTCGAGTATTCTGCTCGATTTCCCCACTTGTGTCATTGAGATGGAATGAGCGCCGTTGCAGTGGCTGCTCACAGTTGCCAGTTGTCAAGGAAACGCAGCGTGAAAGGCAGAACTAAACACATGGAGGGTTTTTTTGTCTCCCTTTGCAGTCGACTGCGGTGTGAAATTTTTATTGCCTGGCACCTCTTGATAAGCTGTTTTAGAAGCAGGCAATTGATGCCCCATTGCGAATAGCGCCTTGCAGCTTGAAATCAAACAGATATCTCTTGTGTGCTTTGTCAGTCACAATGAGAGGTTGCCGGGGCTGTCCTCAGAAGCACCATAGATCTGTTTTTTTGTGGCGTTTAGGAAGGTCAGGCGCTTGATTGAGTGTGCACGGTGGAATTGCGTTGTGGGTGGCTGGGGAGTTGTAGAGGTGTGTACCGTCTTCCAGACACTTGATGTTTCCTGATACTCCATCCCTAAAAAATGATAGCTGCTGCCACCTGGTGTTAACAAATGAGGTTCAGTAGGTGAAGGCTAATTTCCTGTCACTCTTTTGGCACTCTGCATCTTTCAGCGTCTGGATTTTGTTGTGCTAAATGTCAAGCAGATGGCACACAAGCTGAGATTGAACTTGACAGATCTTGGGAGTGCTGGATGCGGATCATTCTTTTTTTGGATGGATTCCAGTTCAAAACAAACATAAAATATAGTATACTGAGTCCCTGCATGCTGCAGAATTGTCAGATGGGCTGACCAGTGTTCCCCTCCACCATTTCTTTTTCTCTCTCTATCCTTTGCTTCCCTCTGCATACTAATATACCAGGGTGCATACTAATTCTGTGCACCCTGCTGTTCCTGTTGTCTTTATACAGGAGGTGTTCTAGATTTGGACATCTGTGCTGAGGAATGTAAAATCGGCAGTGTACTTGTGCCAACAAGCACTCATTTATCTCCTTTTCCTTCTTTTTTTCCCCCAAATCTCACTTTGTAGATCAAGAACAAGGCTAATGCTTTTTGTTCACAATGGCATTGCATACAAACCTACCCTAGTAAAACAGCCTATTTAAGATGCATTGATTTCATATTAAGTATTACGGCTGCGCGATAATCATTCACTGACGATGATTATCGTGCAGCCCCATTAAGTACTATTAGCATTTTTCTATCTTAAAATGCAAGCTATTTAAAATGCACACAAAGTATACTTGGAATAGTTCCATTTTTAGCACTATCAGTACATCAACACTACTACCGCACAATTAAAATGCATTAAGTAGGAAATTAGTTGTTCCAGTTTAGCAGGCTACAAGTATCCCTGTTTAGTGTAGTAAAAGTGCAATTGCAGGGTAATTTGTTTAAGTACACAAGTATGTTAATGCATTTGTAGTATACTTAGCATGAAATGAACATATTTTATATATTTTAGTATGTTTATTTCCCACTAGGGCAGTCTGGGTCTTTGACTTGAAATGATCGCAGTTTGTTAAAAGATGCAATTGTTTAGCTTAAAAGAAAGCATGACTTGAGGCTTTATTGTGTTTCAGTAGTTGAAGCCTTATTTCCTATATTGTTTTTTTTTCTGCAGGTATGCTGGTTGTAAATGTTACCTGGAGGAACAAGACGTATGTGGGCACTCTGTTAGACTGCACTCGACATGACTGGGCTCCCCCACGGTAAGCTTCAACATCATTCAGCGTAATTTACAGATTCATATGTTCAGCTTATGAAACCGGTCAGTATGTGACGCAGCTTTGCCAAATAAATACAGTATGACGTTAATTTTTGAACAATATATCCGTTTGAATTCTGGCTACTACATACCTGACTCTCTCATCATCTCCTCTGGGCTTTTGTGTGCTATCATTGCAGTAATGAAGGAAACATTGGAGGGCAATGTCTCAAAAAAAAAAACCCTGTTGACACACACCTTTTGAAATGCAGCATCATAAAGGAATTGATTTCTCCCAGCCCCTCCCCTCATTGTCTTTTCTATTCCATGAATCGATCTAAAACAGCAGTAGTCCCTCACAGACCAGCATTTCAGTCCTAATGCCTTGAAAGTCTTCCCTGACACAAAGATTGGGGCTAGTATAGCTTGAGCCAATAATAGTGTGGTGAGGCTTCTTTCTGACCTTGCCAACGTTGTTTTTTTTTTTTACAGTATAGACACTCAAACACCAAAATGTTTTTGTTTTTTTTAATGCTGTATCCTGCCCAAGGTCAGATACCAGCACTGCATGGCACAAATAATTTGCTGTACATAACACGGTGTACATTTAAGAGACTCTGCCTCAGGAGGTAGCTTGTAATTTCTAATCGTAATGTTCCAGAAAAGGCTGTATTTCCATGGTGCACTTTATCTGCTGGCTGCAGGAGGCTGCAGGCAAACATTACTAACGGAGCATTAGCCCCTGGGGAGAGTGTCGGTGAAGATGATGCAGTGCATTCATATAGGAGTGTTTCTTCTGTATGTTTGCTTTCCAGTCACAGCTGCTTTGAGTCTCACGTAGTCCCTGGAACAGGTTAAAGCAATTAAAGATCAGTGCAAAAGTCATTCCTGTATTTTTTTTTTTTTGCTTTTTACTATCAACTTTGCAGAAGCTTCCATTGACAGGTCTGACACAAACTCGGTATTATAGTGATGACTTGGGTGTTAACTTGTAATCCAGTTAGTTGATGCACCATCTGAAAATAATATAGTGAGATGTATTTTATAAATAGACCATATCTCGTTCCTTTTAACCCTCAGTTGATGAAAATGCACGATTGTATTTGACAGACTGATTTTAAATACATATTAACATTACCTATCAGCCAATGATATGTCATTATTTTGTTCTGAAGGGACTTAAAAATCTCAATCCTGTTCTGAGCACTGTGGGCACTAAGGTAGCTTCCTTAACTGCTTTGTTTTGCTACGGTTTAATGCCTGTGCTTTGATCGAGCTCTCTGGTTGATCTTGCCTCTGAGTCTGTGCCTTATCTGTTGGAGGATGTTATCACACTGCATCTAATCAGCAGCCAGGTCACCCTGGCTTAATCCTGCAGCAGTGTGGCACTGCATGCAATTCATCAGAACAAGCATTGCTGTCGAGATCAGGGATAACGAGAGGATAAAAACGCACAGCACGTTGCTGGCTCTCCAGGGCCCACTGGAGAAGCACTTATAGCATCCAAATGGAGAGGCTGATTTAGAAGAGAGGCCATCTCTCATCCAAGAGAATATCTGCAGCACTGTTAGCACCCTTTGTGGTTTGCAGATAATTGTGAGAGGTCTATTTGATTGATGACTCTAAATTCAGTGTCGCTGGAAAAGTACTTTTTCATATATAACTTATTTTTTTCATCTTCTGCTTGCTCAGGTTCTGTGAGTCACCCACAAGTGACCTGGAGATGAGGAATGGGCGTGGACGGGGGAAAAGGATGAGGCCCAATAGCAATACGCCCGTCAACGAGAACAGCAACTCTTCTGATAACAAAGGCAGCAACAACAGCAAGACTCGAGCCGCGTCCAACAGCAAAGGGCGACGGGGCAGTCAGAATTCCTCTGAGCGGCGCACACCACCAAACAGCAACACTGAGGATGTAAAAGCTAGTCCTTCATCTGCTAACAAACGCAAGAATAAACCCGTCTCAGACATGGAGCCCAATTCTAGTTCAGAGGACACTAAGGGTAGCAAACGAATGCGCACCAATTCAAACAGTGGAATACCTCATACTGTTCTTCCCCTCTCCAACATCAAAGCTGAATCCTTGCCTCCCTCTTTGGATCGCAACTGCCCCTCGCCGGTGCTTATCGATTGCCCCCATCCCAACTGCAACAAGAAGTACAAGCACATTAACGGCTTGAAGTATCACCAGGCACGTGCTCACAATGACGATGACATCAAGCTGGACATAGATGGTGATAGCGAATATGGTGAAGACTCCACTTTGCATCCAGAGCCAGGCAGTTGCAATGGTGCATCCATCTCTCAGAAGGGATGTGCATCTCCTGCACGCTCAATCACCCCCAAAGGCAGAGGATTTGATGCCCAGAGCCCATCTCCGTCATCAGGAAAGTTCAGCTCCAAGCAGCCTGGCAAGAAGAAATCCGATCCTGAGCATGACTCTGGTGTGCCCATGGATGGCTGTGAAGATGGCCCATGTCTTACAGATGAGACGAGCAACGATGGCATTGACGATAAAAGAGGTTTGGACAAAGCTAAGAAGTCTGGCAGTGGTACCAAAGCGGACAAGCTTGCTCAGAAGGCAATGAAGTCTGCAAGGCCCCTCGTTCCTTCCTTACCTCCACAGCAGTTGTACAACTTACCAACCTCTGGCTTCCCTGCCCCTAATTCTGGCTCCTCCTCCAGCATGGGCTCCGTGGTACAGTCCATTAGCAAGAGCCCCCAACTAAAAACTATTCAACCCAAACCTGCAGTAATGGGGGATCCCTCAATGAACCCAGCCTTGGGCAGCTCTAAGGACAAGAAAAAGAAAGATAAGAAAAAGAAGGAGGGTGGTAAAGAAGGAGACAGTCCAAAAGCGCCGGGCAAAGGAGGGAAACCTGAAGAAGGTAAAAGCCCATATTCTGAGAGTTCAGACCAAGGCAGCAAGAGCGAGGGGCTGTTAAATGGATCCACAGACCCACATCAAAGTCGGCTAGCCAGCATAAAAGCAGAGGCGGACAAAATCTACAGCTTCTCTGATAATTCACCCAGTCCTTCTATAGGTGTGGCCAGTCGGATAGAAAGTGGGGGAATGGCGCAACCTCTCACTCCACTTCATGTGGTTACCCAAAATGGGGCCGATAACTCTTCTGTGAAGACCAACAGCCCAGCGTACTCGGACATCTCTGATGCAGGGGAAGATGGAGAGGGCAAAGTAGAGGGAGTGAAGGTCAAGTCTGAGGATCAGGCAGTTCGGGAAGGTGCCAAGAAATCCCTGTTCCCATCTCAACCACCAAACAAAGACTCTTCTTATTATCCAGGTTATGAAACATACTACTCACCCAATTATGTCAACCCAAACCCCAGTCCAGGAGTTTCTAACACTGTCACATCCTTGCAAGATAGTGCAGTCAAGGTGAAAAAGGAGGAAGATCCAGAACCTGGAAACGACAAGGGCAAATCAGAGCCTTCAGAGGATCGAAAGCCAGAAATAGGTGCATCCTCTCAGCAGCCACCACAGCCTTCAGTCATTCAGCAGCGTTCTAGCATGTTCATGCAGCCCCTCTATTACAATCAGTATGCTTACGTACCTCCCTATGGCTATTCACCTGATCAGGCCTACCATAACCATCTGATGAGCACAAACCCAGCTTACAGGCAGCAGTGTGAAGACCGGCAACGACAAGCAGCTGAACAGCATCGTGCTGCAGAGAAGAAATCAGAGGCTGCTCAGAAGGATAGGGAAGCATCCATGAAGCAAGAAGAATGGAAGCAGAAAGCTTCGGTTCCTCCTACCTTGTCTAAAGCGCCAAGTCTCTCAGATTTGGGCAAACCGGCCCCACAAGGCAAGCCCAAAGATCCCTCTGAGCCTGGCAAGTCAGTCATTATCCCTAAAGGAGAAGATGGCAAGGGACAGTCCCAGCCAGGTGAGGGGTTGAAAATGAAGCTGAGTGAAGCTGGACATCATGTGAAAGATGAGCAGAAACCAGGACTCGAGTCTGGGAGATCGGCTATGGAGCAGGCAATGTACATGTACAGACAGGTATGAAACTTCTTCTTTCTACAGTATTGATGTTGATTTATTTTTATCACAGTTTTAACCTTTATCGATTTTCAGAGAAACTGTACAACTCTTGAGTGACATTTTGATAATACGTGCATCCAGACTATGCACTTATTGTTCTTTAATAATGGGCATTTTAAACTCCTTCCCAGGAGCCGGACTCTCGACTGTGGCCCTACGTTTACCCCAGCAAGTACCCTGATGCTCAGAAACAGATTGATGAGGAGAGATGGAAGGAAGAGAGAGAAAGAGAGAGAGAGCGAGAGAGAGATCGTGAGCGTGAAAGGGAAAGAGATAGGGACAGAGACCGCGAGAGAGACCGGAAAGGCAAAGATGAAAGGCAGCGTCCTAAAGACACTCCCTCTAAAGAGGAAAGCAAGGAATGCGCCGAACCGCGAACGTCGTCTGCTGCAGAGGAGCATAGAGTCAGCAAAGATCCACGAGCACATATGCAGTTTTCCTCACCTCTGCCGCAGCACCAGTCTTATATGTCTTACATGCACGGATACCCCTATGGCCAGGGTTATGACCCCAGTCATCCGGGATATAGAGGGATGCCTGCTGTCATGATGCAGAATTACCCTGGTAAGTCCTTTGTGGAGCTAACTATAAACCACCTTAGGGAAAGTATTTAATTTGACCTTACATTAAGGGCCACTATTAATTTCACCCCTTTTCTAGGGTCGTACCTGTCACCAGGGTACTCTTTTTCTCCGTATGGCAGTAAGATGCCACCTGGAGAGGAGGGTGAGAAGGCTCGTGCCAGTCCTACGGTGAGTGGCAAGTCTGCACCTGATTCTAAAGCTCTGGACATCCTGCATCAGCATGCTAGCCAATACAAGAGCAAGTCGCCCACGGTGGGTGAAAAGACGCCCCATGATAGAGACAGAAGTGTGAGCGAGAGGGAAAGAGAGAGCGAACGTCCGAGATCTTCGCCTTCTCAGAGGATCATGCCTTCCCACCATCACCTTGGCTATCCACTACTCCCAGGACAGTATGACCTGTCCTATGCTACAGGTAAACAAGAAAAATAGCTTAGGGGTGTAGTCACACTAGGCGTTGGTGATGGGAAGTTCGGATCAAATCTTTTTCATTTCGCTCATTTTGACAAAACATAATTAAAATGTTATGTCACTTTCCTAACATATCTACCACTTACGCAAACACTGATCACATTACAGACAATACAAAACTATAATGATATGAGAAAACGATTAATTAATTGTTTACCTGGGTCTTATTAGCTTATCTCACCTTATCTATCAAGTCTTCGGGTTTAAGTGGTTTGTTCATAACGTGAACGGCCATAAAGGTAACTTGTGCAGTGCAAGTCGGAAAGAGAATTGATTAGTTCATCTCTCGAGTCGTTCATTCTTCTGTCACGTGATAAGACAGCATTGAATAGAGAAATGTAACTTACAACCTTCTCAATTATCATTATCGTCTTTATTGTAATTATTATTTACTCGGTTACACGATGTTTTCCTAGTCTTAACATTTATAAACTGTTTCTCTTGATGATTCTTTTCCATAACACTAAACGTGGCAACAGGTAATAATGAGTTGGTTATTATTATTAAGTCTCTTTGCGGCTCTTACTGCACTGATAAAAGCTTGCGGGGCCGGCACGTGATAAACGAACGACTCAAACTCGAAGACTCAAAAACGGTCCTATAGGATGCTGTTCATGCGTGACTGAACGAATCACTCCCCGAGACGACTCATTCTTGCTGATGAACAGCAATTGTAATTATAGCAGTATAGCAGTTAATTTACGTCATTAACATCAGCTGTCTCTGTAATAATTCTCATGTAAGCGTACTGAAAAATCAGTGAAGGATTTTCATGTCATCGCAGAAATGGAATGCGTTTTTAAAACTAGTCTTTTCAGAAACGCTGATATGTAATCAAGGTGTTTCTCCATTTCGCAGGTATCTCCTCTTCAGCCATTGTTGCCAGTCAACAAGCCTCCGCCCCGTCGCTTTATCCTCCAGCACGGAGGTGAGAATGGTAAGAGGACTCATCTTTATGATTTTACTTCATGCATTGGGCAGTAGTTACATATACAGTATTTCCCACCACTTCTAAATATCTTTTAGCAGAAGAACCATTTTTTGTCATTTTTGCTTGGTAGATTTAAAATATTTGAAACAAATTATTTAATATGAATATCTTGAATATTTCAGTTTAATTTGACTTAAATAATTCTACATTAATTTTTTTGGTTTTACATATTTACCATATGTATATTTTAAAGCATGCAAAAATGCTATGAGGTGACACTGACAATGGATGAACTAACATGAGCTGCAGAAATGAATTGAACCTCCTAACTCATTTTTGCTCCTATTATCTCGCACACAAGTACTGAGGCACAAGAATTGGATGCATAACTAGGCATCTCCCTTGGTCTTTAAAAGCTTAATAGGCAATAAAATGCGTATTAAAACCACAATATTCACAACGCAAGTTAATTTTATATTGCTTACAAAATAATATTGATGTATCATCCAGCCCTAAATTGTGTTATCCTTGACTAATTATTTGAAATTATGTGCTGTACAGTCTTTGCTGTCCTCTAGTGGTCAAAATAATAAAATAAAATCATAATTTTTCATACTACATTGGCTGCTTAGTGTCATATGCACTTGTCTGCTGCCTATAGAGTTGTTTACCATATTTAAAAAATTTATGAAATGCAAAATATATATAAATATATCGTTTTATTCTCATTTCCATTCTAGGGAGAAGTAACCGGCTGTTTTTCTGCAGACATGTGACTGGTTCACATGAGGATGTGATGTGGAGCTTATGACATCAGTTCAATGATGTTCCCGATTTCTATACGGTTCTTTTTCCCGGCGTCTTTGACCAACACCGACCGAGAGGAGAACGTGGATGCCCAGGCTTCTATCTCCACACATCCGGACACTTCCCTCTCTGTGCTGCTGGCTACATACTCAGGAGAGAGGAGACGCAACCTGTCTGCAGAAACGCCGCAAGATGCGCAAGCTCTCCGTGAAAACATGGACCTGCAGAGTTTGGGAAATCTTGAATGAACCTGGATGCAAAGATATTTTGGAAGTCACTACGTTGTGTTTAAAGCATGGGAAAAGCATGGAGTGCTACTGATCTGGACTGCTGCTCTAGAGCCAAGAGGATTACCGAGGTTGTTCTTTTTTTTGGCCTGAAGGATTCCAGCGTCTTTAGTGCCGCTCTTCATCTTCATACATTTACAATTTATTTGTGGACTATGCAAGTGGATAAGGCTCGGTTTTCTTCACTCAGTTCATTCAGGGCAGTAAATTCAAGTTCACGTCACCATTGCGAAGCAACATACTCGGCGGTTCTTTGTCCGAGATGGATTTTTTTTAAACGCACTTCCCCCGTCTATCGTTCATAGTTACGTTTCTTACTCATTAATGGATGATGAACAAATTGCTCAGTCAGCTTAGCACTGGTCGTTTTTTGCAAATGTTTTGTTCTCGAATGGGGCATCTTTGCTTCGCAATGGTTGATTCAACAATGACTCGGTTTTCAGTTAAGCGATTGGTCTTCTGGTGTTTTCCGATTATCCGGATCGTGGAGAAAGAAAGACGAAGCGTTGGCTGCTCTCGGACATGCTTACACGGAGTGTCCCAAAAAGCAGGAACTTTGACTTCCTTACTGGATTTCCGGCCTGTATCGAACCTTTATCACATACGGACACGAGGCTGTCTGCTTCTCCCGGGCTCTAGATAGTCATTTGGGAAGCGATGTGTGTGTTTGCCAATGGAGTTACCAGACTCTACTGAACTGTGTGTGTCTGGTCACGAACTGAACCTTCACGCACGGATACTTTGCTGCTTGCGAATCTCATGCCAGACTGCATGAGTGAAGTCCAAAATGGGGCGAACCTTGAAGGCTTTGAGCGATCCGAGAAGGTGTTCCCCAATAGAGGCTTAGAGCCGGCATCCAGCTTCTAGACTTCTTCTACTACGGGTCGGTCCTCCGATCCACAGACTTGCAGAGCACGAAACAAGGAAGACCTGGAAACCCGTTCCCTCCTGTTCTTCTGAACGTCTGCATGGTATAATCCAGCACTCGGTAAAAGCATTAATCCAAACAGAGCAATGCGACACAAGCAGGCGTCCTTCCTTTTCTCCCTCACTATGTGCTTTCTGTATATATTGTACAAAGGAATTATTTTAAAAAAAGGTTGTTGGATGCTATTGGATTTTCTTACTA
>NC_056723.1:977584-992584 GCF_018831695.1 Puntigrus tetrazona | reverse complement strand
CGGCGGAGCTCCACACGCAGGACTCAGGACCGACCGACTGTTACCAGCATCGCTTGCTGTCACTGAACTCGACGTACTTTCACTTTTTTAACTCTTTCTATGTTTGTCTGTTGTTGTTTTTTCTCTTAAACGACCTGATATGAGCATGTTTACCAGTGTTTAGTGCACTGCGAAGAAATCCTTTTAATGAGTATTTTGGTCTTGTTTACTCGTAAACTCTTAGATGCATTTTAAGAATCGATGTATATATTTTTTGCTATTTTAATAAATCACAAAGAAAGTGTAATTGTTTAAAATATTTGCATTATATTTATACACTTATACTTATTTGGTGATTTGTTTAAAATATCTTAAAATGTATATAGTAATATAATATTTAATGCATATATATATATATATATATATATATATATATATATATATATATATATATATATATATATATATATATGATTTTGTATAATATTTAATTAAAAAATATATATATATAATTTATATTTAATAATTAAATATTTGACTGAATTACCAAATAACAAAAGTAATAAAAGATTAACATTTTAAATAAATGCTGTTTTTTTTTCACTTTTTATTCATCAAAGAATCCTGGAGAAATGTTACTTTGATCATAGCGATATATATTTTTAAGCGTATTAAACTTGAAAACGGCTATTTTAAATTGCAAATATATTTTATAATATTACTTGTTTTCCCCTGCATTTTCAATCAAATAAATGCAGCCTTAGTTAGCAGAGGAGACTTCTTTAATAATTATTTAAAATCTCACCGATCCCGAACAGGAATATAAAAAAAAAAAAAAACAATATAGAAAAAGCAAGTTTTTATATCCTACTCAGTTTTGCTTTGCAGGCAGTTGATCTCGTTTTGTATCGGAAAACAAGACAAAATACTGATTAAGAAATCATTTTAGCAGTGTGAAACCGTTTTCTTGTTGAGAAAGGCGGCGACTGTTTGATTTTCACACATTTCAAGATTATTCGTAATCAATGGCGAATGAATGCATTGAATGGAGGGAAGGTGGAAGTGAAGTCAATGTTGCATGTTACAGTTTGGACACGAGGAAAGCCTGTTTTAACGTAGGATCTCCTTTATTCGTGATGTATTGAAGTGCATTATAGGAGGCGTCTGTAGGTTGTAACATACTTGAAATCTACACTTGCGTTTCTGGAACATGATGTAGAAAATCGCTATTTAATACTGTGATCGTTTAGGTTTGCTGTAAATGAGAGATTCGGTATGTAGTCGTGATGTTTTGTACAGGTTGAATGTCAGAAGTTAACGTCATGCTCATGATTTAGGTCACGCTGTAGAAACTGTAGATGTTTTGTAACTTTGACATGAAAGATGCGAGGTAGAAAGTCAAACTAATAAAAACTTTCACCAGAGTCTGTCTCTTTTCTTGCTTAATTAAAGTTAAATTTAAATTAGAGTTAATATTAACAACATTAGCTAACATAAATGAAACATTACCAATACGTATACAGCATTTGTTAACTTTAATGCTAATTTTAGCATACAAATGCACTTTTTAAGCTGTGTTTGTTAACGTTAGTTAATATACTGTGAGCTAACATAAAACAAAGAAATACTGTAACAAATGTATTTGTTCATACAATAGCTAATGTTAACAAAGGACACCTTATTCTAAGCGCACCGTTAAATTAAAGCGTTGAATCGCACCGTTTATGAGATAAAATGTGTTTATTTTAAGTAAATCGGGCATCTTTATGACGGAAGATACAGGCCGCGCCTCTGCAAAAGCGCGCGAAATTTAAAATACAACGTCCGCGAGGACCAGGGGAGTTCGTTATTCTGAGGTAAGAGACGTTTTGCTAAGCTTTAGCCATTTAATAATGACGTAAACGTGAACTGTAAGCAAAGTTGGGTCGTTTTAGGAAACAAAACAGAGCCATAAGATAAACAGGAAGATATCTTTAGTTGGAATCGCTTTCAAAGCGGTTTTGTTTCCAGCGAATGAACGGTAAACGTTGACAGCTAATTAAAATCCTTTGCTATGAAGGCTATTATGGCTCTTGTGAGCATGGCCTAATCGTACATAAACATTTTTATAACAACGTCTGTTAAGATGGATGTTTTTAATATATATTTTTAAAGGGTATCTGTATGTAACCGCTTGGGGGCGACAAAACGCCTCAAGAACTCAAGGCTCGAGTTTGCTTTTATTTTTATTTTTTTACGTGACCTCATTATGTAAATACGCACATGATAGCCAAGATAAAACATCAGTGGTGAGTAATGATAAAACAAGAAAAAAAAATAAGTTTGTAATGCTTCGGGAGTTTAGCGTGCAAAAACAAATTCTTATTTCTTGGTGAGGTAATGCGTATCTGGGATCTTTCTCAAACTTTGTTTGTTACCAAACATTTCTCTAGAAATTGCAGGTATCATCTTTTCTGTCAAAGGTCATTCATGGGTTGGTTTGAGAGTTGCCCGTAGGAATGAAGTAAAACAAGACTGAAAATATAAAACCAATTTAAATAAACCATTTAATCTAGAATAATATTCCAGGACTCGTAATGAACCAATTATTAGGTCTTAAGTATACTGTGATGGTTTATCTTGAGGTTTACCATTTTAAGTTTGCGCACGTTCTTGACCTGCGGTTACATCAAAAACGCACCTGGTTCCTCGAGGCCTAAAACTGACATTTGAGGCGAACAATTCCTGCAATGTTGCATTTGAGGGTCGCGGCGAGCGAGGTTTGACCTTACATGCTCACTCTGAAGGGAGTTTCTCCTCGGCACAGAAATTACTCAATAATTTCTCCTCTGTTCCACCGAAGAAAGTCATACAGGTTGGATCCACATGAGGGTGAGCGAATGAAGACAGATTGATGTAAACATAGAGGCCTGTCAGATTAAATCTGCTCTGTATTCTTTAATGTGTGTTTAAAACTGTGACATAAGACTCTGAAAAGGGCTTCATTGGTGTCTTGTTCACATATGGAGGATCTGTTAAACATGGCGGCCAAGAGCTCTAGTAAAACACACTTTTATGGGTGTTTTGCGGTCCGGGCCGAGTGACTCAAAGGACATCAGGGGCGAAAAATAACACGGCAGTGAATTTGTGGTCTATGAGAACGCTCAAGATGTTTCAAAACAAGCCACTGATTTCATTAAACCATTTTAACGAGCCCAACAAACAATATACAGGTTGCACGCGGTACTTTTAATACTTTAAAATGAGACTTACTCCTTCTAGAGTGTTTAATTGGACAAACATTTGGATGCAGCAATGTGTTTAAAGAAAATCATCAATATTTTAGTCTGTTTCTACAGGGTCACTAAAGGGATGGTTTAAAAAAACTCATGCAATACTTTCATGAGAGGATGCAAAAGGTTTTGTGAGAGAATGCAACGTTTTTTGCATTTTTTGTGGAGTGCAAATGTTTTACAAGTGAACGCAATCGATTTGTGAGCAAGCAAAAGCAACGTTTCTCTGGGGAACGCGTTTTGAGAGAGAATGGCAAGATTCTGGGGAACACCGGAGTTACCAGCAAATACAATATTTTTGCGAGCGTTCGCAAAGTTTCTTGTGGCAGTGCCATTTCTTGAACAATCATTTTGCAAAAAAAACGCAAAGTTTCTCTGGGGCATGCAAGACTTTTACGAGAGGATGCAAATCAGTTTTTTTGGGGGGGGTGCAATACTTTTGTTTGTGTTTGTCACTGGAATACCATACTTAGCCAACGGCAATTTTCTTGAGAGACTGCAGTGCTTTTGTAAAGCAATGCAAACGTCTTAGGGCAAATGCAGGAGCGCGGCAGTTTTGCGCAGGACTGCAAATGTTTCACGAATCAAACATTTGTTTGTAAAGCAAGTGGTTTTGTGAGCTTTCTCTGTACGTTTCGCAAGAGAATGACAAAGTTCTCTGGGGAATGTGATACTTTTGCTAATATTTTTAAATATAATTCTTCCTCCCATCGAATCACCATGTCCTCATATTGCTCCATAGTGCCAATGAAAACGACTGAAGTTTAGAATCTGCTTTTAGTCAAATTCCAAATATTTTCTATCCAAACTAAAGTCTGTTAAGGGTCCCTTCTGCATGGCTGTATATATATATATATATATGTATAAAACGCTCCTGACAGTCGTGATCCCCAGAGTGCTCATACTTTTAGCACATTCCCTAAAGGCCTGCTTGTCTCCAGGCCGGCATGAAGCTCAAAGCTCTTACAATCATTAAGACACGGTCACCTTGTCACCATCTGTCCTCTCAGTCGGAATGGATACGACAAACCCAGGAACGACGGTCAGGAAGCCGGACACATGTGGATACCAGAAAAGAACATTGTAGAATGTGGATGCCAGAACAGAACATTCTTAAAGGGGCAGTTCACCCAAAACAATTCTGTCAACAACATGTGGGTGAACAGATAATGGCAAAATGTTTAAATATTCCTTTGCACTGGTCTTGTTGGCCATGATCCGGTTGACCCCGCGGCAGCTGCTCACCTCTGGATCGGAGTAAACCTCCCCACCTTTCTGTTGAGGTGCAGCTCTAAGACAAACACTGGGTTTATTTTCCTAAGGTGGATCCAGAGAAAAGATGCCTCGAGTGTTCTTCCACAAAACACTGAGCTCAGGTTCTCTCTGGAATGATATTTCAGAAGCACCTCAGCAGCTCTGGAGCTTTTAATAAAACTAATATTTAATAACACTGTGAGTCTGTGACAAGAGAAGCCAGCAAGTTTTGTTTGGTTTGCCCGATTCACTGACGCCACAATAAGACTTTTATTTTGACAGGTTAGGATAGAATGTTTTGGGTGGTTGCTAGGAAATGCTATATTGTTGCTAAGATGCTGTGGGTGTTTTTTAATCTGTTGCTATGCACTTTGTTGTATGTGGTTTCTAGTATAGTTGGTAAGTGTTATGAGCGTTTTAGTCTGTTGTTAAGCAGTTTGTTGTGGAGGTTGCTAGGGCATTGCTATATGGTTGCTAAGTGTTTTGAGTGCTTTAGTCTGTTGCTATGCATGCTGTTGGGCATGCTTGCTAGGGCTTTGCTATGTAGTTGATGAGATGTTCTGAATGTTTTGTTTTCTGTTGCTATGCACTTTGTTGTGGGTGGTTGCTAGGGCATTGCTATATGGTTACTTGGTCTTCTGTCTGATTTAATTTGTTCCTAAGCATTTTTGTGGGTGGTTGCTAGGGCATTGCTAGTATAGTTGGTTGCTAGGGCATTGCCATGTGGTTGCTAAGATGTTCTAAATGATTTGTTGTCTTTTGCTAAGCAGTTTGTTGTGGGTGGTTGCTAGGGCATTGTTATATGGTTTCTAAATGTTCTGAGTGCTTTAGTTCATTGCTATGCACACTGTTGTGCGTGGTTGCTAGGGCATTGCCAAGTGGTTGCTAAGATGTTCGAAATGTTTTGTTGTCTGTTGCTAAGTTGTTTGTTGTGGGTTGTTGCTAGGGCATTGCTATATGGTTGCTAAGTGTTCTGAGGGATTTAGTGCATTGCTATGCATGCTGTTGTGCGTGGTTGCTAGGGCATTGCTAAGTAGTTGCTAAGATGTTCTAATTGTTTTGATGTCTGTTTCTAAGCAGTTTTTTCTGGGTGGTTGCTAGGGAATTATGAACATGCTAGGATTTGCTGTATGGTAATATTATTCAGTTGTTTTTTTGCTACGTAACACCACTAGACTAAAACTTTTTTCCCCGTATAAATGAAATGAAAATGTCGTTCTCTAAGGAAACACTGGTTTTATTGCAGATCCTTTAGGCTTAAAATAGAAGCGAATTTCTCGTTAAATTAAAAGAGCAAATGCGCTGTAACTCTCCCCCGGTGAATTTTAGCTTAATGTTTTGTCTCCTACTCCTGATAAAACTTGAGTGTAATTTAACTATCAGCCGTGGAAATAAAGAGCGAGTAATCTCAGCGTCTCAGTCAAGCAAGTGTTTAATGAGCTCAAGTATTGATTGAAGCCGTAAAAGACAGACAGCACATATATCCCGTGAACTTCGCCGTGTTTTCACTGGCAGACAAATGTCTCTGTGTGGTAACAAATTCTCTGTGTTGAGTTTTTTCCAGGGAGAAGACGCGCTGAGGTAATTTATAGGGTGGATGACAGGTAAAGACTTTTATTAACCTAGTGATTTGATACAGGGCAGAGATTAGGCTGCTCACGGTAATGACTAAAAACATCTGCTTTCTATAAAGTCCTTCAGTGAACCAGTAGACGACTATGTCACGTGTGTGTTAAAGTACTATAATACAAAAAAAAGAACTGGATACGAAATTATATCAAATAATTAAAATGTGTATATATAACACATTCAAAATAGGTAATGTAATATACTATATAATATGTAGCTTAACTCCAAATTGCAATTTTGTAAAGAAAATGAAATAACAAATATATTAAATTACCTCAAAGAGTATTGAATTGTATATTGAATTATATATTTAAAGTAGTTTAAATAACCCATTAAAAAATCAAGAGAAACAAAAAATATGAAAATATATAGTATAGTAAGTGCATAAAATAATTACTATAATACAAAAACATTTAATTGTATATGACACTATACAGTCTTTTATATTTACTATATCTATGTCCCACATTTTCTGACACAAAATTGCAAATTTGCGATGCAAAAACGGGAAACAAACGCATGAAATTATATAAAATTCTATAATTAAACAAATTTGCATATAGAAAATAAACAACGGTTTTCCCACTGACCCATAAAACAATAAAGTGAAATCTTTCACGCTGTTGCCCATGGTTGCTAGGGCATTGCCATGTGGTTGCTAAGATGTTCTAAATGTTCTGTTGTCTGTTGCTAAGCAGTTTGTTGTGGGTGGTTGCTAGGGCATTGCTATATGGTTGCTAAGTGTTCTGAGGGATTTAGTCCGTTGCTATGCACTCTGTTGTGCGTGGTTGCTAAGATGTTCGAAATGTTTTGTCGTCTGTTGCTAAGCAGTTTGTTGTGGGTGGTTGCTAGGGCATTGCTATATGGTTACTTAGTCTTCTCTCTGTTTTAATTTATTGCTAAGCATTTTTGTGGGTGGTTGCTAGGGCATTGCTATATGGTTGCTAAGTGTTCTGAGGGATTTAGTCCGTTGCTATGCACTCTGTTGTGCGTGGTTGCTAAGATGTTCGAAATGTTTTGTCGTCTGTTGCTAAGCTGTTTGTTGTGGGTGGTTGCTAGGGCATTGCTATATGGTTGCTAAGTGTTCTGAGGGATTTAGTCCGTTGCTATGCACTCTGTTGTGCGTGGTTGCTAAGATGTTCGAAATGTTTTGTTGACTGTTGCTAAGCTGTTTGTTGTGGGTGGTTGCTAGGGCATTGCTATATGGTTGCTAAGTGTTCTGAGGGATTTAGTCCGTTGCTATGCACTCTGTTGTGCGTGGTTGCTAAGATGTTCGAAATGTTTTGTTGTCTGTTGCTAAGCTGTTTGTTGTGGGTGGTTGCTAGGGCATTGCTATATGGTTTTTAAGTGTTCTGAGGGATTTAGTCCGTTGCTATGCACTCTGTTGTGCGTGGTTGCTAAGATGTTCGAAATGTTTTGTTGTCTGTTGCTAAGCAGTTTGTTGTGGGTGGTTGCTAGGGCATTGCCATGTGGTTGCTAAGATGTTCTTATTGTTTTGTTGTCTGTTGCTAAGCAGTTTGTTGTGGGTGGTTGCTAGGGCATTTATATGGTTGCTAAGTGTTCTGAGGATTTAGTCCGTTGCTATGCACTCTGTTGTGCGCGTGGTTGCTAAGATGTTCGAAATGTTTTGTTGTCTGTTGCTAAGCTGTTTGTTGTGGGTGGTTGCTAGGGCATTGCTATATGGTTTTTAAGTGTTCTGAGGGATTTAGTCCGTTGCTATGCACTCTGTTGTGCGTGGTTGCTAAGATGTTCGAAATGTTTTGTTGTCTGTTGCTAAGCAGTTTGTTGTGGGTGGTTGCTAGGGCATTGCCATGTGGTTGCTAAGATGTTCTTATTGTTTTGTTGTCTGTTGCTAAGCAGTTTGTTGTGGGTGGTTGCTAGGGCATTGCTATATGGTTTCTAAGTGTTCTGAGGGATTTAGTCCGTTGCTATGCACTCTGTTGTGCGTGGTTGCTAAGATGTTCGAAATGTTTTGTTGTCTGTTGCTAAGCAGTTTGTTGTGGGTGGTTGCTAGGGCATTGCCATGTGGTTGCTAAGATGTTCTTATTGTTTTGTTGTCTGTTGCTAAGCAGTTTGTTGTGGGTGGTTGCTAGGGCGTTATGAACATGCTAGGATTTGCTGTATGGTAAACTAAAACTTTTTTCCCCGTATAAATTAAATGAAAATGTCGTTCTCTAAGGAAAACAATAAAGAGAAATAAAAAAATTCATGCAATATAAAATGTGGGGTATAATAAATGTAAAAGTTACAATAATAAAATAATGCTCAAATAATACAAATGTTAAAAAGGTGGTTTTGCGTGAACCCATCAAAATAATCCAACCGGTTGCCATTTTCTGTTTTACGAGATTCAACTAAACAAGACTTAAGAAAAGAAAAGAAATGAGCCGAAATACTAGTACAGTCAACTTGATTGTACCTTAAACATGTAAGTCAGCTTGGATACGTTTTATTGTATTTTACCGTATCATTTGTGCTTCTGAATTTGATTTATAATCAGTATAAAAAGGGCTGTTTCCCAGTTCCTCCACTGGCTGGTTTTGTGGGCGGCTGTGATGTTCTGCTTTAACCTCATTCACACGGTCAGCTACACAAACACCGACGAGATGAGGATCACAGCTCAGCCTCCAGACGCTTGTTCACACCTTGTACTGACTGAAGCTGCGAGACGCATGTGCTCTCGTTGTTAAGCGCTCTTCTGTTTTTAGTCGTCTGCAGAGTTTTATTGGATCCGTGAAGTCTAATGTGACCGCAGGGCTGAAATATCAGCATGAGACGTGCTCGTAACACGGAAAATATCACCAGATGACCTCCGTCAACCTCTGTCCGTCTCTTTCCACGGCCTTCTCTCTTTCATTGGTTCTTACTTTTCTGTCATCATCATCGCTTTTATTTTACTTTGTTTTATTATTTCCAAACTCTCATTTCTTTAATAGACCAAGTAGAACATACTATATCAATAAATAAATGATATATATATATATATATATATATATATATATATATATATGTGTGTGTGTGTGTATATATGTATATATATATATATATATATATATATATATATATATATATATATATATATATATATATATATATATATATATATATATATATATATATATATATATATATATATATTTATTTTTTTATTTATCTAAAATAGTTTCAAATGCATATTTAAATTTATCTAAAATATAAAAAAATATTTATTATAATTTTTGTAACAATTTTAAAAGTTGTGTGTAAAATACTAACCTCTGGAAAGAAGACCAAACTAATTTCTTCTTAAAACAAATATATTCGGTATTCTGAAGCTCTGAAGTGTTCATTTAAACTGTTTGTTGGTGATATAACGTGCATTTTTAGAATTAAACTGCATTTTGCATGAAGCTGCACATAGAAATGCACGTGGTTTCGTTTTCCTGTCTAATATATATCGTCTAAAAACAAATGCATTCCTCGGACATCCAAACGATCTTCCCAAAAAACAAATAATAACAGCATATGCATAATATCTACAAATGGTCGTTTCACTTCACTTCTCACTTCCAAATGTGTTTTTTAAAGCGGGCTAAAGTAAGCAGACTCGTTGAGAAACGTTGTGCTGTCCAGATGAAATACAGTGGTGTTGTTTGGCTCCGCCGGCCCCCCATAAACCCTGACCCGTCCCCCAAACCCGCATCTGGTTTCTTTAAAAGACTCCCAGCTAATGACGGTTCTCCTAGAGATCCTGTCAGTTCAGAGCCTCTCGTCGTCTGATTGCACGGCAGGGGCCCCGCTTCGGACTCCTCGGGACCTCGGGTCCATCTAGCAAACATGTTCATTATTTACAAATATATACACATAGATCAAAGGAAATTCACAAAAGGGTTGTTATGTCCATAGAAAGTACTTTAAATGTGAGTAAAGTGTCTACTTTTAGGGTAGTTTTTGGAGAATTAAATGTCATAATTTGGTTGAAATAATGTTACATTGTTAAATTGTAAAAATTGAAACAACAGGATTATTCCAACTTAAAATATCCTAACATTTATATATATATATATATATATATATATATATATATATATATATATATATATGATAATAATTGCACTTATTATTATTATTATTGGTTAAACCCTTTTTCGTCTTTGACTTATATATTGCAGATATATATATATATATATATATATATATATATATATATATATATATACTATATTTATTTGTAATATAAATTATATAAATATAGACGCGTAAATACAAAACCAAAACCTTTCATTTTGTACGCGATTATTAATTCGTCAGAAATCGATAGATATTGAACTAAACGCTCGACGACACGATCCGACTGACGCTCGCGCGCGCGCGCCGGCCCCGCGCTGCGCGTTCACGGTGATTATCGGACGCAGCGGCGCGCTTCTCTGACATTAGTGATAGCGCGCGCGTTCCTCCTCGCGTCAAGCGGCGACGGGAGCCTCCGAACGGATTTACGAGCGAGACCGCCGCTGATTCCGGTGCGAGTTCGCGGACGGAGCCGCGCCGGGGACATGCAGAGACCCGGAGGCGAGCGCCAGCAGCGATAAGACGCGCAGGTAAGACGCGCTTTGACGCAGAGACGTGGCGCGCCGTCGATGCGGTTCCGCCGGGTTCGTCTTTTGTTCGGCGGCTCCGCGCGGCTCGGTTCGGCGTCTGCGCGATCGTCCCGCTCCGGGTCCCCCGGGTTTGCCTTTGTTCCGCTGACGGCGGATGAACGGAGCTCTCCGGTGCGTCCGCGCGCGCGGCGCGGCATCGTGCGTGCGTTCAGCGCGTCCGAATACGAATGACAGTCAAAATGCAAAAAAAGAGACGCGCTCAATAAGCTCAAAACCTCGCGAGCCGACTGCGTGGACCGGAGCTATTGATTTGAGTATTTAGTCAATCAAACAGGAGCTGTATTTACATGCACGCAATTAGACACGGCCCTTTTATATGATGTGCATTAATGGGAATGTCACTCTTCTAAATACACGCCTCGGAAATACCTAATGGTGTCAGAATCTGTTTATATGTGCATCACAGGCCTAGCATCTAGTGAGTTTAGTGCATCAGAGCCTCTCGACCCATCTTTAGATTTTATAGTATCTCAATTTCGTGCACTCTTGAGATCTCAGCATCCAGTGAAGCGCCGTAGTCCCGAAATCGAGCGAGTTACCTTTCTAGACCTCGTTTAATAAGGATGTAGACGACATGTTTAGCCTGCCTAGACGATATCCTCGGTATCTCAAACGCAGATAATGGTTGTAATGGGAATTGTATTGGTTTTAATGGACGGTGTATTGGTGTCTACCAGTGTGTGACGCCTTCTGTTGGTGGGACGTTGGAAAAACGAACTACGGTAATGGTTTTACTAGTAAAATGTCAATAGTTCGGTGGTGTTTGAACGGAAAGCATTTTGAATTTCCATTTGGCTCCTGTTGTTTCAATAGTCTTCAACGCTCCCTACCAGTTTTGCCATCGCAGTCTCTAAATCGGTTAACCTCGCCATCATTTTTGGACCAAAACCCGATGGGCCGCCTAGCAAGACGGTGTTTTGGGCTTTGTAGTCTGGCAGGCTTTCTATCTAGATGTCATTTTCGGACTTCAGTGTCAAAATGCAGTGGTTAGACAGCACCGTCGGGCATCACGGGCTCCCTGGCGCTTTGAGCCTCATAGCATCCGTTTACCAAGATTTATCGTAGTCTTAAAAGTCAGCCTGCATAGACAGCGCCGCACAAGCGGGTTTTGGTCTCGTTTCCAGCGGCTGAAGTGCACTAACTAGGCCTCGTCTCGATGCCGTTGTCGCGAGTGTGAAGAGAAATGCAATCGGTTTCCATTGAGTTAAAGGTCTTTAGGAGCTGAGCTCAAATCCATTAAAGCTGATATGGATTATTGCATTTCATAACGGAGGACTACGAGTGGTGTCCTGCTTGTGAGGGATTTTATTGCCTTGAATTTCACTGGAAGAGCTTGCAGAACCGGTTCCCGCGTCAGATTCGTTTCTGATACGAACCGTACGAGCGTTCGTTTGAGTCTTCTGTCATGAATTACGATCTTTTTAAGGTGAACTGCAGAACAAGAACGACTTATAAACATATTTGATATAATTATATAATGACTACATTACAAACATGGATTATAATATATTGAATATATAACATTTAATATTACTATTATTATATTTTATATATTTTAAACTTTAATATTTGTTTTTATATATAATAGCTATATAAGAATCTTGTTAGCAGGCATTTAAAATATAAGAATATATAAATGTAATATATCCCCTTTACTAGAAATGCTTTATGGTAACAAGCAAGGTTTTATTTTTAAGGTGCTGCAGAAAAGAATAACTATAAATATACATATATATATATATATACATATATATATATATATATATATATATATATATATATATATATATATTTACATATATACATATATGTATATATGTATAAATAATAAGTATATATATATATATATATATATATATATATATATATATATAAAAAAAAATATATATATATATATATATATATATATATATATATATGTATATATCTTACTGACAAATGGACAAAAATTATGATGTGGCAAATTAAAAGAAAACTATTACAATTACTAATAATTAATAATAGGATTGTTACATATATATAAAAATATTTATATAATATTTTATATATATATATATATATATATATATATATATATATATATATATATATATATATATATAAATATATATATATATATATATTTTTTTTTATTTATTCTTGACAAGATTGTTATACTGAGTGACATTTTATTTGATAAATTTAGTAAATCAGGGAAAAGTATGTGGTGTTTATTTTTGGCTCGGAAAAAGTCAAACTAAATCGCAATTAAAATAAACACAAAGCATTAAAAAAAATTGTCACGGATCCATGAGTCCAGCGCTGGCCGTCCTGATGAAAGCACATGTGTATTTTGTGGACGAGACGCTCACAGGAATCAGAGCAGAAGATGTGAGCCTCCAGCTGCTCTGAGTCTCATATGACTGTGTTTGTATCGCAGCGATGGCCTTTATACATCAATACAGCCATTTAGTGGAGCTACATAATCATTAAGACCTGGATAATCTGTTGAGTGAAACGCTTCTCTAATGAATATTAGTCTCACCTGATGATTGGATTGAGCTTTCACACAAAAATAACAAGAAAATTGTGTTTATGAGTAGTGTTAGTTTATTGTTAGCAATAAATAATGTACTTAAATTATTTATATATATATATATATATATATATATATATATATATATATATATATATATATATATATATATATATATATATATATATATATATATATCGGTAATAATTCAAATAATATATTAATTACAATTCAAATAATAATAGTAAACCTGACAAATAATTATTAATGATAAAAATTGAGCTTTTTTTTTATTAAAATGATTGCATATTTATTTATTTATGTATATATTTATTTATGCATTATTATTATGAATAATACTTGGATAACAAAAGCTATTTCTGAAAAAATTATATATAATAATAATAATAATAATAATAATAAAATTAATAAAAATTATATAGTATTAATGGAAATACCTTTTTGTGTTTATGTAATATAGTGATCCTGAAAAATACTAAAAATATAATATATATATATATATATATATATAGAGAGAGAGAGAGAGAGAGAGAGAGAGAGAGAGAGAGAGAGAGAGAGAGAGAGAGAGAGAGAGAGAGAGAGAGAGAGAGAGAGAGAGAGACAGAGAGAGACAGAGAGAGAGAGAGAGAGAGAGAGAGAGAGAGAGAGAGAGAGAGAGAGAGAGAGAGAGAGAGAGAGAGAGAGAGAGAGAGAGAGAGAGAGAGAGAGAGAGAGAGAGAGAGAGAGAGAGAGAGAGAGAGAGAGAGAGAGAGAGAGAGAGAGAGAGAGAGAGAGAGAGAGAGAGAGAGAGAGAGAGAGAGAGAGAGAGAGAGAGAGAGAGAGACATATTAAAAATAAATAAAATATTTTTTGCATGTTCATTTATTTAGTTTTACTCATCAAGTAAGAATAGGTAAAAATAGTCATCAATTATAATAATAATAATAACAATAATAATAATAATAATAATAGACTGTTTTTGGCAAATAATAATTGGTAAATAATTCATATTTTTATTTATGTATTATAATCACTAACAAGTAAGGTAAAAGTAATTTTGGAAAACTATACATATATATGTGTGTGTGTGTGTGTGTGTGTGTGTGTGTGTGTGTGTGTGTGTGTGTGTGTGTGTGTGTGTGTGTGTGTGTGTGTGTGTGTGTGTGTGTGTGTGTGTGTGTGTGTGTGTGTGTGTGTGTGTGTGTGTGTGTGTGTGTGTGTGTGTGTGTGTGTGTGTGTGTGTGTGTGTGTGTGTGTGTGTGTGTGTGTGTGTGTGTGTGTGTGTGTGTGTGTGTGTGTGTGTGTGTGTGTGTGTGTGTGTGTGTGTGTGTGTGTGTGTGTGTGTGTGTGTGTGTGTGTGTGTGTGTGTGTGTGTGTGTGTGTGTGTGTGTGTGTGTGTGTGTGTGTGTGTGTGTGTGTGTGTGTGTGTGTGTGTGTGTGCAGTGTGTGTGTGTGTGTGTGTGTGTGTGTGTGTGTGTGTGTGTGTGTGTGCGCGTGTGTGTGTGTGTGTCTGTGTGTGTGTGTGTGCGTGTGTGTGTGTGTGTGTGTGTGTGTGTGTGTCTGTGTGTGTGTGTGTGTGTGCGTGTGTGTGTGTGTGTGTGTGAGTGTGTGTATGTGTGTGTGTGTGTGCGCGTGTATGTATAAACTCTGTAGTGATAATGAAAAGAGTGATCAGATTACACGGTGCTCTCTGTTAAGTGTGATTATTTGATTT
>NC_056723.1:957584-967584 GCF_018831695.1 Puntigrus tetrazona | reverse complement strand
GTGTGTGTGTGTGTGTGTGTGTGTGTGTGTGTGTACTGTGTATATTTAAGTATGTGTGTGTATGCAATAGCAATTAATTTTTTAATATATATATACACACACATATACACACACATACTGTATATGTAAATATTGTGACGAGTCGGCTGCCCCTCCTCTTTATTGTCACCATCACCCCGTCCTTTGTCGCCGCCCTTTCACCAGGCTCCCGGCGGGAGTGGGTGTGTTCGAGGAGGGGCGTGGTATCGGCCAGGTCTGGCGGCGTGTGACGAGGCACACCTGAAGGGATTTAGCCTTGTCACCGCCGCCGTTAAATGCCCTGCGCGCTCTCCTCGGAGACCGGTCTCTTCCCCGTGCATGCACGCTGGTGTCCTCGTGGGTCCAGGAAGGGTGCGTGAAGGAGCTCGTCCGCCGCTAGACAAGCGCGTCGTGGGACCCGTACAGTCCAGGCGACGACTGCACCCGGATACGGCTGACGGGCCAGGATGCCGAGCCGTTAAATCCCCTAAATCTCTGACGACCGGAGGAAAGAAGCGACGGATGCCGCGCGGAAGAAGCCGCCGCCGCGCCTCGCGCCCCGAACAGGAGAGGGGAGCGCGCGACGCGACCGCCGGACTCCGCCCCTTACCTGGACCCTGCCCCTGGAACACTACCTGACCTTCCACAATCCCAGAAGCACAACGAGGGCACCAGTTTCCCCTTTTATTTGGACACTTTTCCCTTGGACACTTTATTTTGTACTATTTTTGTTAATAAAAAGCCTCTCGAGGCCTGACGCCACGCCCACTGTGTCTGTCGCTGGCTCCTCCCGTCACAGTGGTGGAGAATGCGGGCAAGGCGGAGCTTAGACGGCACAGTTGGGCGACATCTGATGACGTCATCCCCTCTCGCTGGTACCCATGCCGGACGGAGGAACAACGGAGACTTCGCTCCCAGCCACCAGGAAGGGTAAGTGGCGGCTTGCGTTTACTGTCATTTACCCGGTGGCTGGTTGAGCATGTCGACTAACTCCCGGTTTCTCTGTCCCGGTGCGAGAGGGGAGTTGCCCGGAGAGAATCCCTGCCCCGCCACTCCGACCGCTGGAGCCTGGTTGAGGAAGGTAGCACTCCTGCGTGGCGGCGACCGCCTGACGGGGTTGGCGCAGGGAGGGGAATGTGACGAGTCGGCTGCCCCTCCTCTTTATTGTCACCATCACCCCGTCCTTTATTCGCCAGGCTCCACACGGGAGTGGGTGTGTTCGAGAGGAGGGGCGTGGTATCGGCCAGGTCTGGCGGCGTGTGACGAGGCACACCTGAAGGGGATTTAGCCTTGTCACCGCCGCCGTTAAATGCCCTGCGCGCCTCTCCTCGGGACCGGTCTCTTCCCCGTGCATGCACGCTGGTGTCCTCGTGGGTCCAGGAAGGGTGCGTGAAGGAGCTCGTCCGCGCCGCTAGACAAGCGCGTCGTGGGACCCGTACAGTCCAGGCGGCGACTGCACCCGGATACGGCTGACGGGCCAGGATGCCGAGCCGTTAAATCCTAAATCTCTGACGACCGGAGAAAGAAGCGACGGAGATGCAGCGGAAGAAGCCGCCCCTCGCGCCCCGAACAGGAGAGGGACGCGTGCGACACCGGACTCCGCCCCTTACCTGGACCCTGCCCCTGGAACACTACCTGACCTTCCACAATCCCAGAAGCACAACGAGGGCACCAGTTTCCCCTTTTATTTGGACACTTTTCCCCTTGGACACTTTATTTTGTACTATTTTGTTAATAAAAAGCCTCTCCGAGGCCTGACACGCCCACTGTGTCTGTCGTTGGCTCCTCCCGTCACAATATACACACACATACACATATATATATATATATATATATACATATATATATATATATATATACATATATATACACATATATATATATATATATACACACACATACACACACACACACATACTGTATATGTAAATATATATACACACATACACACACACACACTATATGTATATACACACACACACACACACACACACACACACACAGACACACAGTTTATATCATGTTGATGCCATTCTTTAATGTTCTTCTGTTGCTGTACTGTATATGTGTACAGTTCTCCAAAGCATCTCACAAAAGAGGAAGAAAAGATTCTGATTGATATCAAGTGTCCTCATGAGGGAGCAAGTGCTCTCTATGTAGTGTACACTGTGTGATGTTATCAGCTCTTCTTCTGGAGGATACCAAGCTCTAATAAAACACATCGGGACGACTGAAGTGCTGTCTACATAGGCAGCTCGCTTCTGAGGCAGCTTCTTTAAGACCGTTCACGTGAGACATGTACAGGAAGTATTCATTTAAAAAAGGATCTGTTTCCCAAAGGATCGTACTAAAAGAGCATTGATGAAGAACGGTGCTAGGAATATACTGTGTGGTCCTGATACCTCATTTCTTTATTAACTTATTAAACATGTTTTTACATCTGTATTTATATATTCCAGTTAGTAATTTTAATGCTTTAACCTAGTTGCTAAAGCATGCACCATTTCTCATTTTTATTATATTTATGTATTTAATAATTATACTTATTTATTTGATAATAATAATAATACTAACAATAATAATAATATATGTGTATGTGTATATATTAATATATATATATATATATATATATATATATATATATATATATATATAATTTGTATTATATAATTGAATAAAGTATATTTATAGAAATCTATATATATATATAAACTCAAAAGTGCAATTTTGTAATGCTAAATATAAGTTTTTTTAATTAAAAAATGTATTACATTACTATACTACAAAAATATTGGATATATAAAATAAAAAAAGATAATAATTATATCGTGTGTGTGTGTGTGTGTGTGTGTGTGTGTGTAATGACTGAATGATGGTCAGTGACCGTGTGAAGAGTTTAATTGCACCATGAGCTGACTTTCAAGTGCACTACATTTGTGAAGATGTCTAGATAGGGTTTGGGGCGGAGCGAGGAGGAAGTCCCAAACAACTTCTGCTTTTCCTTCTACTCCAGCATCTCTATTGAAATGCATGGATCTGTTCTACTGACACGCATTTCATATTTTCTTAATTGTTGATTTAAGACTGCATTAACTTGAAAATATGACAGCAAAGTACCGTCATTTGCTTATTTGCTCAGAAAAATGTGAAAGAGTTTGAGCCGATGTCGCCGTTTTTGATTGTGTGTGTTATTTACACGCAGACGAGTTTAGGTGTGTGAGGACAGAACATTTCAGTTCAATTCGATGTGTGCTTTATTTTTTTAATTCTTAACGTCTTTCAAAAGCATTTAGTTGACATTAAATCTAGGACAGATATGCATAAAAAAATACATGCGTGTGTATATATAATTAAATTAAAATATAACTTCTAGGGGAAAACGTTTATAATACAGAAGTCATGTAGTAACTAAAGATTACCTCTCTCTCTCTCTCTCTCTCTCTCTCTCTCTGTCTCTCTCTCTGTCTCTCTCTGTCTCTCTCTCTCTCTCTCTCTCTCTCTCTGTCTCTCTGTCTCTCTCTCTCTCTCTGTCTCTCTCTCTCTCTCTCTCTCTCTCTCTCTCTCTCTCTCTCTCTCTCTCTCTCTCTCTCTCTCTCTCTCTCTCTCTCTCTCTCTCTCTCTCTCTCTCTCTCTCTCTCTCTCTCTCTCTCTCTCTCTCTCTCTCTCTCTCTCTCTCTCTCTCTCTGTCTCTCTCTCTCTCTCTCTCTCTCTCTCTCTCTCTCTCTCTCTCTCTCTCTCTCTCTCTCTCTCTCTCTCTCTCTCTCTCTCTCTCTCTCTCTCTCTCTCTCTCTCTCTCTCTCTCTCTCTCTCTCTCTCTCTCTCTCTCTCTCTCTCTCTCTCTCTCTCTCTCTCTCTCTCTCTCTCTCTCTGTCTCTCTCTCTCTCTCTCTCTCTCTCTCTCTCTCTCTCTCTCTCTCTCTCTCTCTCTCTCTCTCTCTCTCTCTCTCTCTCTCTCTGTCTCTATGTCTCTCTCTGTCTCTCTCTCTCTCTCTCTATGTCTCTCTGTCTCTCTCTCTGTCTCTCTCTCTCTGTCTCTCTCTCTCTCTGTCTCTCTCTCTCTCTTTCTCTCTCTCTCTCTGTCTCTCTCTCTGTCTCTCTCTCTCTGTCTCTCTCTCTCTCTCTCTCTCTCTCTCTCTCTCTCTCTCTCTCTCTCTCTCTCTGTCTCTCTCTCTCTCTCTCTCTCTCTCTCTCTCTCTCTCTCTCTCTCTCTCTCTCAAATCTAAGTAATGCAGCCTAAAAATCCTTTAACGGATTTGAATAATAAAAGGTGTGTTGGTGTGTTATGTGTAGGCTAGGTTAATGTGTGTCTTTAATCTAGATTTAAACTAAAAGAGTGTGTCTGCCTCCTGAACAGAGTTAGGGAGCTTGTTCCAGAGTTTAGGTGCTACATAGGAAAGGGATCTGGCGCCCGCAACTGATGAAGAATTAACAGAGCAGCCATCAAGTGATAGGCTGTGTTCTAGATTATTATATGTGGGTTTTTTAGGTCCAATTATTAGCACCTCTGTTTTTTCAGAATTTAACATTAAGAAGTTACTCATCATCCAGCTTTTTATATCGACTATGCATTCTGTTAGATTCTCTATGTGTCGTGTATCACCAGGCTGCGCTGAAATATAGAGCTGAGTATCATCAGCATAGCAGTGAAAGCTAACACCATGACTCCTGATAATATCTCCCAGAGGTAACATGTACAGGTTGAGAAGTAACGGTCCTAGCACTGAGCCTTGAGGAACTCCATATTTCACTTTTGAGCGATATGATACCTCCTCATTTAATGCCACAAAGTGATAGCGGTCAGATAGATATGATGTAAACCATGCTAAGGCGCTTCCTCTAATGCCAACATAGTTTTCTAGTCTATCCAAGAGAATGTTGTGATCGATAGTATCGAATGCTGCGCTAAGATCTAATAGCACTAATAACAAGATACCTATATCTATATATGTCTCTCTCTCTCTCTCTCTCTCTGTATATATCACTCTCTCTGTCTCTTTCTTTCTCTCTCTGTGTCTCTCTCTCTCTCTCTCTCTCTCTGTCTCTCTCTCTCTGTGTCTCTCTCTCTCTCTCTCTCTCTCTCTCTCTCTCTCTCTCTCTCTCTCTGTGTCTCTCTCTCTCTCTGTCTCTCTCTCTCTCTCTCTCTCTCTCTCTCTCTCTCTCTCTCTCTCTCTCTCTCTCTCTCTCTCTCTCTCTCTCTCTCTCTCTCTCTCTCTCTCTCTCTCTCTCTCTCTGTCTCTCTCTCTGTCTCTCTCTCTCTCTCTCTCTCTCTCTCTCTCTCTCTCTCTCTCTCTCTCTCTCTCTCTCTCTCTCTCTCTCTCTCTCTCTCTCTCTCTCTCTCTCTCTCTCTCTCTCTCTCTCTGTCTCTCTCTCTCTCTCTCTCTCTCTCTCTCTCTCTCTCTCTCTCTCTCTCTCTCTCTCTCTCTCTCTCTCTCTCTCTCTCTCTCTCTCTCTCTCTCTCTCTCTCTCTCTCTCTCTCTCTCTCTCTCTCTCTCTCTCTCTCTCTCTCTCTCTCTCTCTCTCTCTCTCTCTCTCTCTCTCTCTCTCTCTCTCTCTCTCTCTCTCTCTCTCTCTCTCTCTCTCTCTCTCTCTCTCTCTCTCTCTCTCTCTCTCTCTCTCTCTCTCTCTCTCTCTCTCTCTCTCTCTCTCTCTCTCTCTCTCTCTCTCTCTCTCTCTCTCTCTCTCTCTCTCTCTCTCTCTCTCTCTCTCTCTCTCTCTCTCTCTCTCTCTCTCTCTCTCTCTCTCTCTCTCTCTCTCTCTCTCTCTCTCTCTCTCTCTCTCTCTCTCTCTCTCTCTCTCTCTCTCTCTCTCTCTCTCTCTCTCTCTCTCTCTCTCTCTCTCTCTCTCTCTCTCTCTCTCTCTCTCTCTCTCTCTCTCTCTCTCTCTCTCTCTCTCTCTCTCTCTCTCTCACGTATCAAATAATAACAAGCCTCTCTCTCTCTCCTCCCCCTTCTTTCATTTCCTCCTCCCCCTCTCTCCGGCGCAGCTGCCAAACCCCCCCCCCACACACACACACACACACACACACACACACACACACGCTCACGCTCGTCCGGAGGGGCGTCAGACAGCGTTAGGGACGTGAGCGGATCTCAGACCAGCATCCTCCTATTTAAGGTCCGCGGCCCGTGTTTCTCGCGGACTCGAGCGCTTCTTCACCTTATAAGGGTCAGACCCGGAGGACTGGGATGATAAAGATGATGATGAAGGTGAAGGTGATGGGTCGTTCGGGACTGAGCCGCGAGGATCTGGTTTAGTTGAGTTGAGTCTGCGTGGTTCTCGTTCATGCCCGTCGTTACCCTGCAGGTCACCGGGTGAGTCTGTGTGTATGAATACAAACACATACAGCGGTTATATTCTTATATATGCATGTGTTTGTCTTTATACATGCATAATAAATAAAGAAAAGATCATCTGATCGTTCAGTCTGAGGGCTTTCTGAGGGTCTGATGTTTGCACACGTTTTAAATATTATTTATGTGATAATTCTGACATTTTGAAGTAGCTTGAGTACTTTTTTTCTTTGATTTAGTCTTTGTTTTAAATACAATTCTTTAGGTTTAACCTGGTTTTATTTCGGTTCAGTTTAGTTCTCGTCTAGTTTAGTTCGTTTCTATAGTTTAGTACTTAGATAAAAAGCTAACGTTACTCATAATTTTTATTTTTTTTATTTCAGTTAACAATTTTTTTTAGCTTTAACAGATGCTGCATGGAACGACTACATAAATGTTATACGTTTAATTACTGTTTAATTATTTATTTATTTTTTGTATATTTGTAGGTTTTTTTTTTTCAGCTTTAAATAATTTCCTGTTACTTCCAATAACTTTAAAGCTTATTTCAAAACCTATTTCAATTAGTTATCAAGGTAACGTGTCCCCTAAAGTTTTTCTTCTAACATTTCTACTTAATTTTATTTCAATTAACAATGTTGTAGCTTGGTTTTAGTTATGTTTTAATTTTCGATTTGTTTATAATAATAAAAAAGTGCAATCATTTCTAATTAATTCAGTCAATTTATAATAATAAATAATAATTTAAGTGCTTCAGCTATTTTTTTTTCCCAAAAGCTTTTCATCTAATGTTTACATTTTATTTCAGCTTTACCCAAAATATTAGAAAATATTTAATTTGAGTTAAAACATGATGCAAAGTGTTATACTGTGTCTTTAAGGCGTTGTTCTGATTCAGAGTTGCGTCTATCTTTTTATAAGCGTGCACTCGAGACCCTTCACAGTGCGCACTTCGAGTGCCCTTCATAGTAAGTAGGGCGAGTGACGCTCTCGGTGTGATTTGTGGCTTAGGATCAGTCTTTAATGGAGGATGTTATTATCTGTGATCAGAAGCGCTTCTTGTTGTTTTTGGGGGTCATGCGTGACTCTGTCTGCTGCGGCCTGTCGAGGCCTGAGCAAATATGCCCCCTCAGCTCCTCCCGCTGACCTCTGACCCCTGACCCCGAGCCGCAGAGCTGATGGTGTGGTATCAGACGAATCGCTTCGACGAGCCGCTGATGTAGAAAGTGACGAGATGATTGTGTTATTATAGACGCTTGAGACACCTGAGGTGATTCAGGATTAGACGACAGCTTCGACACACTCAACCTGCTTTATTTATTTTTTTATTTATTTAAATTATTACACATATATATATATATATATATATATATATATATATATATATATATATATATATATATATATATATATATATATAAATATATATATATATATATATATATATATATAATTAATATATATATAAAACATGGCACAATTAGATCCCAATTTCATGCTTTTTAAATGCATACAAATTACTTTTCTAATGAAATAAACAGATGCCAGATTATATTGTTAGCCCCAAGTATTTAATGTTAAAATTTTTTGAAAAAAATCGGAGAAAATTTATTATTATTATTGTGTTGTGTTTTTTTTTATTTTACCTTTTCATTCAAGATTAATAATAAACCATAAAAATGCTATAAAAAAAGAGATAAAATATTGTAGAAATAATACAATAATTAAAAAAATTGTTATAACAATAAATGGGAGTAAGTACTTGAAATTGTATGAAATTTTTTTTTTTTCTATTTACAAAATAGGCCAAAAGCAACACTGTTATGTTTTATTAATCATTTAATAGTAATGTAAAAGCTTTAATGTTCTTTATAGCTGCTTTGATTTTTTTAAATACTGATTAATGATTTTACAAGAATGTAATAATTTAAAAATTATTATTTTGCATGATGCATCAAAAAAATATATATATAAATATATATATATATATATATATATAAATATATATATATATATATATATATATATATATATATATATAAGAAATTAATTAATAATATAATATATAATAATCTTAATATAAATAAAACAATATATAGTATACATTTATTATAAAAAAAATATTTCTCCTAATATGAAATATCCTGCAGCTCATCTTCAGTATTAGGCAGATCTGTCAGCACGGCATCATGGGAAACGAGAGCTGTTGTGTGTTTAAAGAGATTCAGGCGTGGGGACAGGAGATTTAATAAATAACAGCGTTGTTTTTAGTAAATGAAAAAGTAATGGGTTACTTTACTAGTTACTTTTAAAAAGTACAGGCTCATAAGTGACCGGTCTGAAGTGATTCATATTGTGTTGCATTGCATTGTGGGATTGCATTCATTATGAAGGAAGCGTTAAGTTTGTGAAGAGAGCTTTCTGCTTAAATCTCTCGCTCTCTCTCTTCCTTCCATCTGTTCTTTATGCATTATATATTTGCTTGGCTGTTTTTAACCTGCTTCAACACCTCCTCTCTTCCTTCCTTCTTCCTGCTCCTTTATTTTGGTGTTTGGTTTCGAAAAGCGTCTCTAAGACTATCTGCTTGGCCGTAAGAAAATGATCGTGAAAATATTTTAATATTGTATAAAAATGTGAATACAACTATTGAGTGAGTCCTCAAAATGGAAAAAAATAAACATAAAATAATATAAATGAGTATAATGAAGGCTACAGTATGTCCACTGTGAATTAATTATCGATTGTATTTTTATTTATTCATTTATTCATTTGTTTATTTATTGCAATTAAAAGAAAGTGCATTTAAATTCATGGCATGTATAAAACCTCACTCAACATGAATCTGCTATCATCTCTCAGACTCGTTCATGTGTTCAACTAATATAAATATTTTAAAGTATTAAAATAAATCATTTATATTAAAAATGAAAAATGCACGCTTATTTCAGTAAGTTAACAAGGCAGCATTTCTATATATTTTTCCTTTTAAATTTGAGTTTTTTCATGTAAAATATTTTTTAGTTGCGTTTATCTTATTACTTATCTTATTAAAGCGGTAAAATCACAAAAATAACAGCTTTAGTTTATTGATTGAAATTAAAAATTGTACCATTTTAAATATTAAAATACGAATATAAATAATATTAATTAATGCTAAAAGCATCTCTAAAATTTGCAAGCAACATTTCTTTTGCTAAAATATGTTTTGTATTTAGTTACTACTATTTATTTTAAACAAAGCTACGTGAAATAGATGTTTAATCATAAGTAAAGCTACTAACACGTTATTTCATTTAGTCTTATTTTTATTATTTTATATATTATATTTTTCAATTAAAAACTATTTAATGAAATTTTCTTTTATTCCTTTTGGAATTAAATTTTCTTTATTATATTTTTTAAATTTTTATTTTAAATTATTTTTAAATTAAATTTTATTTATTTATTTTTAATTTAATTTAATTTAATTTAATTTTTTTAATTTTTTTAATTTTATTTAATTTTATTTAATTTTTTTAATTTAATTTAATTTAAAAATATATTTAATTTAATTTTAAATTTTTTTTAAATTTTTTTTATTTTACATAATTTTTTTAATTTTATTTAAAATTTATTTGACTTAGGTTTTTTATTATTTCCCATTTGATTTGTTTCCTAAATTTGTATTGTTTAATCGTGTCGCCCGCAGGTGGG
>NC_056723.1:940084-950084 GCF_018831695.1 Puntigrus tetrazona | reverse complement strand
ATGAAACGCTCACTGCATTACGCGTGTTGGAAACAGGAAAGATAATACCTTTCTCTAACGAAACTTTTTTTTTTATTATTACTGTATTATCGTCACTTATATCAATATCGCCATACCAGGAATTACTGCGCTATATTTTTAGCTCGGAGGCCTCATGTAATGAGTGTTTTCTCCGGGCTGAACCTGAACACTGTAATCTGGTGTTTCTACAGAACATGTGTTATCTGTGTCACACCCACACACAGACTCTGAACACGCTGTACTGAACAGAGTCATTATTCCTGTTCTGGACGACACTCCATGGCCTGTTATTTCTGTCTGTCTTTTGCTTCGGCCAGAGACTCGGCAGAACCGACAGGAAGCTGAACTCGGCAGCGCTTCCTGTCTGAGCTCTCGTTCCCATGGTTTGATTTTAGAAAACGCGCATCTCAAAATATCTCTTCAGTACATTTTAAAGTAAATTTTAAACTTGTTATTTTTATACTTCTGTGCTTCCTACATATTTATATATCTTTATTTGTGTTGTATGTATATATTTTTATTTTTAATTTAAATTTTCTTGCTTTTCATATTTTTATTTTTCTTGTTATATTTTATTTGAATTTTCATTTTATTCATTTGATACTTTTCACTTTATATTTTTAGTTTAGTATTTTTATTTTATATTTTATGTTATTCTTGAGACTTATATGTTTTATCTTTATTTTTTTGTCTTTATAAATTAATATTTGTTTTATATTTGTAGTCACTTTTTAAACTTTTATTTTACTTAACAAATATTTATTTTTTATTTATATATATATATATATATATATATATATATATATATATATATATATATATATATATATATATATATATGTTACTTTTATATTTGTATTAATTTTTATATTTTCAAAATAATACATTTGATATAAAATGCATTATGTTATAAATATATATATATATTTTTTATGACACTTCCTTGTCCCCCTTCCTTTGCACTGTGTAGAAATCCCCCAGACATTGAGCAGAGCTCACAAACGGCAGGTTAAATCCTGACACACATGATGGATGACGGTTTAGAGCCGGTTCTTCTTCTCTATCAGCTCGTGTCTGTGCAGCTGTTGTGGACTGATGTTTGCGTGTGAACTGAAAACACAGCGGCATGCTGCAATCAATCCTGCACACTCCAGCGATAGAGCACCCGCACACACACACACACACACGTCATCCCTCTTCACCTGGAATCAGACCGCTGCGTTTGACGAGACCTTCAGGGTCGTGTGGAGTCACAGAGTTTCTGCTTCACGCTCACATGAACCACAAAGATGCTCACCGTAGCACACAAAAACATCAGTTCAGCCCTACAGACACACTAGCGACTGCGTAGCAACCGCCCAAACACCCTAGCAACTGCACAGAAACTGACTTAAAGGTGAAATGCCGCAACATGAGAGCACAGGTCTCTCTCTGGGTTGTGCGTTACAGATGGGATTGTAGGATATTCGTGCGTGATCATCAGCTGGTTCTATTCCAGAGCACAGTTTCTGTTGTTTACCATTTAAAAATCGAATATGACTCTCCTGTAGTCTAGAATATCAGTTTTTAGTGTGTCCTGTAGCTTTAGAGTTTGTGCTGTAGTTCAGTGTTTGTCATGCTGTTATTCTGTTGATATGCTATAGTTAAAGTCAAAGATTCTGTCCTGTAGTTTACAGTCTCTCAGTTTTGTCCAATGGGTTAGAGTCTGTGCTGTAGTTCAGTGTTTGTCATGTAGTTAAGAAATGAAAACCTGTCATTGAGTTCATGTCCTGTAGTTTAGGTTGCAAATTCTATCCTGTAGCTTTTAATATACCTTGTAGTTTACATTTCTCAGTTTTGAGTGTGTCCTATGGGTTGGGAATTGTGCTGTAGTCAAGAATTGATAACCTGTTATTTAGTCTGTGTCCTGTAAAGTCAAAGATTCTGTCCTGTAGTTTACAATCTCTCCGCTTTGAGTCTGTCCTGTAGGTTTAGAGTCTGTGCTCTAGTTCAATGTTGGTCATGTAGTCAAGAATTGATAACCTAGTCTGTGTCCTGTAATTTAGGTTGAAGATTCTGTCCTGTAGTTTACAATATCTCAGTTTTTAGTGTGTCCTGTAGTTTACAGTCTCTTAGTTTTTAGTGAGTCCTGTAGTTTACAGTCTCTCAGTTATTAGTGTGTCCTGTAGTTTACAGTCTCTTAGTTTTTAGTGAGTCCTGTAGTTTACAGTCTCTTAGTTTTTAGTGAGTCCTGTAGTTTACAGTCTCTCCGTTTGTAGTGTGTCCTGTAGTTTACAGTCTCTCAGTTATTAGTGAGTCCTGTACTTTACAGTCTCTCAGTTTTTAGTGAGTCCTGTAGTTTACAGTCTCTCAGTTTTTAGTGTGTCCTGTAGTTTACAGTCTCTCAGTTTTTAGTGAGTCCTGTAGTTTACAGTCTCTCAGTTTTTAGTGAGTCCTGTAGTTTACAGTCTCTCAGTTTTTAGTGTGTCCTGTAGTTTACAGTCTCTCCGTTTGTAGTGTGTCCAATGGGTTAGGGTTTGTGCTGTGGTTCAATGTCACGCGTGTCAGAATCTGAATGGTAATTTCTTTCTATTTCCTGTAGTTTACAGTCTCTCAGTTTTTAGTGTGTCCTGTAGTTTACAGTCTCTCAGTTTTTAGTGAGTCCTGTAGTTTACAGTCTCTCAGGTTTTAGTGAGTCCTGTAGTTTACAGTCTCTCAGGTTTTAGTGAGTCCTGTAGTTTACAGTCTCTCAGTTTTTAGTGTGTCCTGTAGTTTACAGTCTCTCAGTTTTTAGTGAGTCCTGTAGTTTACAGTCTCTCAGGTTTGAGTCCTGTAGTTTAGTGAGTCCTGTAGTTTACAGTCTCTCAGTTTTTAGTGAGTCCTGTAGTTTACAGTCTCTCAGTTTTTAGTGTGTCCTGTAGTTTACAGTCTCTCAGTTTTTAGTGAGTCCTGTAGTTTACAGTCTCTCAGGTTTTAGTGAGTCCTGTAGTTTACAGTCTCTCAGTTTTTAGTGTGTCCAATGGGTTAGGGTTTGTGCTGTGGTTCAATGTCACGCGTGTCAGAATCTGAATGGTCATTTCTTTCTATTTCCTGTAGTTTACAATCTCTCAGTTTCGAGTCTGTCCTGCAGTTAAGAGTTTGTTCTGTGTTTGTCATGTGTTTTAGAATCGGACCTGTTGTACTAATACTGGTTCTAATGTATTGAGAATGAATGTGATGGTGATATAAAATAACCTGAAAGCGTCTCTGACGTGTTCTCTCTTTCTCTTTCGGTTTCTCTCCTCTTTGTTGTACGTCTCGAGGGAGTCTTGAGTGCGAGATTGAGTTTCATCTTCAGAGCAGCACAAATGTGATCAGAATTTGAGACGATCTTACAAACTGCTGCGATTGTATGTCTTTGTCATCATTTAACCACATCTGCAGTGAACCGACACACACTCACACACACACACGTGATCCGTAGTAAAGACTAGCTAACAAATCCTCGCTTGATGGATGTTAGTTGTATGTAGAACTTATTGATTTTTCAATTTCTTTGTGCTGTTTCTGTCTGTGGTTCTTTCTTAGACTGTGGATATACTGTATGTATATCACTTTTTTCAGTTTTTATTTTTTTTATTTTTGTCTTTTCATTGTCATTATTTATTATTGTACTTATTTGATTATTTGTATAATTGATGTACATTTTTGTATATTTTCATATTTTATTTCATATTCTATTTTATTTATATATATATATATATATATATATATATATATATATATATATATATATATATATATATATATATATATAAATTGTTCATTTTATATTGAATATTGATTTTATATCCCTTATCTAAAAATAAATAAAAAGGCTAAAATAATTTCATGCTTTCTTTTTATGCATTTTATAAAAATAAATGAACTTTTCTTTTTGTTTGTCATCATTTAGGCCATGCGTACTGTTGGTCTAACCAGTAGCAGAATAACTAGTTAATTAGTTAGTTGGATATACAAAATATTTTATTTTATTGTTTTTAGTTTTAGTTTTGATATTTAATATTATTCTTTTATATTTATCATATGTATTTTATTTTATGTAGTAAGACACGCCCACTTTACTCCATCCAATCAATCAAGCCCTGATATTCTCTTTCATTTAATATCTTGTTGGTCTTCACGTTACAGTACAGACTGAGTTTTGCTTCCGTAAATCGCTCATTTTCATGGATAGTGTGGGTTTGTCCATCATGAGTCATGACCAGCTTTATATAACAGTGTTTAATTATAAATCAATAGAAATCGATGCTATATCCTCATTTATCTGGATATATCTGTGTGTGTGCGTGTGTGTGTGTGTGTGTGTTCGGCAGTTCCTCTCGTAAAGCAGAACAGAAGTTGGACTTCTCTGAGGCGTTACAGAAGGAGAAGTGAACATTTTAAATGAATCCATTAATTATTCATTTAGTCCAAACGAACCGTCAGATTTCTGTCTTCAGCCGTCGTTAAAGACGTGTCTGCTGTCCTAAATATTCAATTACTTCAATGGACATGAAACAAATGAGATCGGATGACAGGAGCTGTCAGTCGGGATGGGTTTTGTTTTGGTTAATTTAATTTTTAAAAATTTATTTGAATATTTATTATATACATTTGTGTGTGTGTGTGTGTGTATATATATATATATATATATATATATATATATATATATATATATATATATATATATATATATATATATATATATATATATATATATATATATATATATATATATATATATATATATATATATATATATATATATATATACATACACAAATGTATATATATATATATATATATATATATATATATATATATTAGTATTTGTCTTCTAATTCTAATAATATTCATATTTATTTTATTTGACTATATATTTTTTGTATAAAAATCTTTATTGGCATATCCACCTTTATTTAACTCAAAATGTTGAAAATGTATTAGTATTGTTAGAAAATGTATCATTATTTTAATTCATTTAAAGTGTTTATGTTATTATTAGGTTATAAATATTCAGACGATTGGTGTGTGAAAGCATCCGTCATCTTATTAGTAAGTTTGGTTGCAAAATAAATAGTTTGATGTTAAAGGTTCATGTGTTTTTGTTTGTTGTTGTGTAGAGAATGAGCTTCTGATGGTGGGGTTAATGTCAGCTGGAGCCCAAAGCCTTTTATTGCTAAGCCTTTGTGTGCGTGTGTGTATTTGCATATTAGGTGTTTTTGTGTGTGTGTGTGTGTGTGTGTGATTACACCTAGCGTTGACCCATATATCTGAAGCGTGCAGTGACCGCTGATCTTTTAAAAACAGCATTAAAGCAAGTACAACAGTGGCATGACTTCAGCTGACTTCCGTTTGCTAACCCTTTCTCTTAAAACAGACTCGTAGCGTTTTCCTGCGTTATGCTTTGTGTGTGTGTGTGTGTGTTTCATGTCAGGTCTGTATTAGTGTGTATAAGTTGGTGGATTACAAAAGGAAAGACGAAAAGTGACATTTTTTGTGTACTTTAATGTGCAAATTTTGCACACACACATGCATGTATATATACTATACACACACACAAAATTATTTTGTTTAGCCAACTTAAATTATTTTAGTTATCCCTGAAAATGTTGTTTACTCAACTAAAATACATTTTTTACTGTTTGTGTGTGTTTGAAAATGTAAATCATATTTAACTCATTTGTTGATTAATTGTAAATATAAAATAAGTTTTTTTTGTATTTTTGGAGGGGTTTTTTTTGTATTTTTTATTTGCCGTTTTTATTGTTAATTTTAATTTAAAAACAATTTAAATAGATTTTTCAAACGTGAAATTGAAATATTTTGAACTACATAACTGAAAACTTTAAATGTTAGATTTATTGTTTTTTTTTCATATTTAATTTTGTAGTTTTTTGCTGTTTTTATCTTGATGGTGTTACCGAGAGAAAGAGTAAAAGCGCAGCTAATAAAATGTCTGGTCAAACACGTCGACTCTGACAGCGTAATTAACCCATCAGCGTCCGGCGGTCCTCGTTTAACCGGCGGGATCTGCTCTGTCCAGCAGCGAGGGTGTGAAGCTGTGCTTGTCTTGTGTCGGTTAACAGAAAGTGACAGTGTGGAAACGGCCCCGGGGCCCCTGCTGAAGATACGCTGCCCGTCTTGACAGAAACCACAGAGAAACTCCATTATGGTGCAAACGCAGAGGGAATAAACTGTCAAACCTCACGAGAGATGAGACACAGAATCATTCCAGCACGTTAGACGCACACAAGCTGTGTGTGTGTGTGTGTGAATATAATATTCAGTAGCTTTAATAATAGATGTATGCATATCATATGTGTATGCGTGCGTGTTTATAATACTAATGTTTTCTAATTTGAGTGGTTCAGGTAGGTTTCTCAGGAAATTGGAGCATGCCGCTGTGTCATAACACCACATCTATAGACATAAAGACTGGTTCACAGCAGCGGGAATAAATAAAGGCATCATTTTAATTGTGTATCGTAATCCGGAAAGGATTATATGAAATGCATGTGAATGATATTCCAGTTTTAAAGGTTCTTCTGATTACAGACAGCTCGGGCTAGCCGTGCAAAGCCGGTATGTGACAGTATATGGAGAGAACTCTTATTTGTGTCACGTGTTCAGTTGTTCAATACCTTTTGTAATTATGCATATTTTAAAAACAATTAAACGTTCAAATAAATTAGGAAACTGTAGGATGCGTGATCACACATCATGCAGTCTGAATGGTGTTCTGGGGTCCTCGAGTCGAGCGCTGAATCCGGGTGGTCTGTGGAGTTCAGCTCTGTTTCTCTTCACTTCATCACGTTCACACGTTTCTTGCCGTTAATCAAGTGTTTCACGTCTTCGGCCTCCACTTCATGTGGAGCAGGCCGTGTTTGTTTAAAGCTTCAGCTCCCTGCGTTTAACAGTTTTAGACTTTCAGCTTCCATACGGGTCGTTTCATCTTATGTTATTTGTCTTTTTCCTTTTTGTTCACCTACATAATGTACATTGAAATATTTGTAAAAATCGGCATATTAATTAAATAAATGTTTTCAAATATTTTACATATATTTATGTATGTATAATTATTTATACTAGTTTTAAATATTTTAAGGGACAGCATGAAAATTCAGCTTCCAACTAAATATTTTTTTAAATATGTATGTTTGTTTATATATATATATATATATATATATATATATATATGTATGTGTGTGTGTGTATATATATATATATATATATATATATATATATATATATATGTATATATATGTATATATATATATATATATATATATATATATATTATTTTTTTATTTATAACTTGCTATAATACACTTTTTATTTATACTTAACGCACACTATATTTTATATACTGTATAAATTAAAAAAAAAAATTTTTTAGATGTATTTATTATTCATATTACATTTGTTCAGTATTTAAATATTGTACATATGTTTAGATATTCATTATTCAAAAAAGAATAAAAAAATAATAAAAGGGACCTACTTAGTAAAAGACGTTTCATCTAGAGGAATTTTTATTAAATCCTATGTAAATTCAACGTTTGCATACTTAAAATAAATGTTTATAGACATTTTTAACTTTTATTTAAAGATCAGAAATACTATTGTTTAACTAATATAATGTAGACTTTATATTAATTTAATATGTCATTTTCTAATCTATTTCACAATGTTTTTGACGTTTTAAATATGTATTTTATTTAAATATATATATTTTTAATGATATCATATGAAGCAGCCTGCATCCAAATGGCTTTTATTAAATGCGTATTTCGTTTAATTAGTTTGTTACGTCAAGTCAGTGTTTCTGGTAATACTTTACATGATTAGAAACACACTTGCTTTAATTTAAAGCTCATAACGACAAAATCCCCCTTTATTTGTCATTTCCAAACGTTCATCCATGGTAAGGAAGTCATGTGGTGAGATGGTGATTCTCCGGTCGGTGTGTTTCTGCATGAGCTGCAGTGGTTCCACGTCATAAAGTTTTCATGGAAATGGGTCTCGTCGGGTCAGTGGGAACGGTGCTAAAGGGTTTACTCTTCTGAGACTTGCAGGCGTTTGCAGCTTTAAGGGAAGGCGTTGTTTTTTATGCATTGGTTCATTTGAAGATTTGGGGCGTTAATAAAGTGTGTTTTTCAGACTAGTGCAGAGAAAAGATACACTTAAGCGTTTCTTGTATTGCGCCTGTAGAATTCAATTTGAGTGCATATTTTTACACACCATTTCCTCCAAATGAGTTTTTCTCTACTTCAGCAGCACTTATATACACATTATTTTTATTACTATTATTCCTATCTGTATTCTGAAGGCTTTTACCGAGAGGTTTATTCATATATCACTCACTCTTTTATTATTGCACTTAAACTTTAGTGGCCGTTTTATCCAAAATATTTTTTTTCACAACTTTTCTCAGGAGCACTTTTAGAAACCAAACTCAGCAGATTTATTCCTATCTTTATTCTGAAGGTTTTTATATAGTGTTTTTATTTTATTTTATTGCACTTCATCTATTTGCATCTGTTGATTTCAATTACGATACGTATTTTTAAAGACTGTTTTCACAAAAATGAGTTTTTTCTCCACGTCGGCGACACTTACATAAACCAAATTTTACAGATTTATTCCTTTTTATATTACGCAGGTTTTTACTGAGAGATTTCTTTATATATTATTCGCTTGTTTTTTTATTGCACTTGGCGTCTGTTAATTACAATGCATATATTTAAAGGCCATTTTCTAAAAAATGAATTTGTTTCTCCACTTCTGGAGCACTTACATACACCAAGTTTTAGAGTTTTCTTCTTGTCTATATTGCAAAGGTTTTTATAGAGGGGTTTGTTCATATATCATTTAGTTCATTTTTTATATTGAACTTTATTTACGTGTGTTGATTTCAGTTACTAAGCTCATTTTCTCAAATTGACTTTGTTTCAACACTTCAGCATCACTTTCATACACCAAGTTTTATAGTTTTGTTCCTTTTTATACGATACAGGTTTTTACCGGTAGATTTGTTCATATATCATTCGCTTGATTTTTTATCGCACTTTATCTGTTTGCATCTGTCGATCGCAACAACAAGGTCACTTTACAAAATGAGTTTTTTCTCCACTTCTGCAGCTCTTACATACACCAAGCTTTAGAGTTTTCTTCTTGTCTATATTCTGAAGGTTTTTGTAGAGAGGTTTGTTCATAAATTATTTCCCTGATTTTCTACGACGTTTTGTTCATGAAAAAAGCGAAACGTCATTTTTTTTTCCGGCTGTTGGCAAATTTTCGGTGGAATAAAAAGAGAAATCCAAATTTCCCTCGATAGAAACCTTTAACTCTAATAATTCAACAAAATCAAACTAATATTTACCCAACGTTCAGATATATGTTCTGGAAATGACTGCATATTTATAGATTTGTGCATTTAAACGGCATTTCAGAAACTCGTTTGCGTTTATGAATGTAATCAATCAACTGGGGAAGTATGGTGTATACATACAGTATATTATTATTGCACGATTATGGCTTCTGGCCTGTTTTAAACGTGAAAAACACAAGAGTGACTCCCAAATGAACAATAGCAGAGGATGAAGGAGTCGTCTGTCAGACTCGGAGATGTGTGACTAAAAGTGTCTGTTAGTCGTTCGTCACGTTCTGGTCTGAAGTTATGAGGCGGAAACCATCTGTACGTGATCCACATGCCTCCAGATGAGGCACGGAAGATATTTACGCTACGTATTTTATCCTACACTATGTTTTTGTCCCTTAACGTGTTCGCGTTTCTTTGTTTTTCCTCCTCAGGCTTTTGGAAATGCCAAAACGGCCCATAACAATAATTCCAGCCGCTTCGGCAAGTTTATTCAAGTCAACTATCAGGAGAGCGGGACTGTGAGAGGGTGAGAGGAGCTTTTTTTCTGTAGTCAACGGTCATGTTTGCTGCCTACCTAGGGCCCTACCTGTCTAA